>NW_026866296.1:0-65979 GCF_026571515.1 Ruditapes philippinarum | reverse complement strand
AAAAATATGAAAACAAAATGATCCTTCGGAAGCATTAATCACAACAAAATTACATGAAAATTGCAGACTCGGTTTGATTGAGTCTGTACATGAGGATGAATGAATAAGTGCAACATCTCCCACGCCCCTAGCACCGGCTTTAAGCCATTGATATAATGCTATATGCCCTATCAAAATATTTATATCGTATTCATTTAGTAAAGAAAAGCTATCTTTTGTTAAAACATAGTTTGTTATAATAATTATTTTCTTAACGTTTTGTTTTACTAGTATTAAACAAAGACGTGAAGCTGATTTGAATGAAGGCTCGGCAGATTTTGTTGAGAATGAGTATGGATCTACAGGATGTAGAAACACAATTGATTCAGGTGATAATACAAAATTTAATTTTAAACAAACAAAACTATATATTTATTTACAAAATGTTGTATAATTTAAGATGCCAACATTTTACAGGCAACTTTAATAAATATCTTAAATATTTCTTGTTGTTAGGGTGAGCTTATAGGATCGTTGAATGTTCGTATTCCGTCGTCCGTCGTATGTCGCCCGTCCACAATTTTTTTTTGTTAACACTCTAGTGGTCACATTTTTTCTCTCAATCATCATCAAACTTTGTCAGGGTGCTTGTCTATGTAATTGCTCAGAGGGTTCAAACATAGGTCATCTCGAATGAAAAACTAGGTCACAGGAGCTAAAAATGATTTCTAGGTCAAGTTCAAATATGGTTCACACCTTAGGTAAAAAATTTGGTCACACTGTCTAAATATGGAACAACCTTGTTAACACTCAGTGGTCACATTTTTTACTTAATTGTCATAAATTTTTGTCAGGATGCTTGTCTAAGAAATTGCTCGAATGGGCCAGGTGAGCGAAGTAGGAACATCTTGCCCCTCTTGTTTGTAAAGACATTTTACATGAACACTTGGCATGATGTAATTGAAATTGAAATATATTGAACCGAAGTCAGTTTTGAAATTTAAACGATTAAAGGTTAACCACATGTGGGTTTAACAAGTACAAAATGTACGGGTCCTAAAACTGTAAGAAAATATTTCAATGAGTAAACCATTGTTCAGAAATTTATACATACTAGTTCTTACTTTCATAAGTACTCACTCTGTTTCAGAATATGTAAAAAATAAACGTATTTATGTTGTTTGTTTACAACGGAAATTCATATGTATGTCATATTTAGAAGAGTTTTTGTCATTCTATTCAATTCTAGGTCAGGAATTATGAATAATACAAAATAAAGTACATTCTTCTGTGTCTTGGCCTTTTTCTATTTTCCTTTCATTTTATATCCCTTTATAACGAGATCGGTTTTAGCGAGATATCGGTTACAACGTACATATATTCGCCGTCCCATGCGTACTTTTTCAGAATTTTAACGCGGTCACTCCATTGACACTTCATCTGCATCAGTTTGACAACTTTAAAAAAGCAATGGTGACCAAAAACAAAGGTTAATTAACATTTATTTAAGGAAGAAATTAATTGAGCAAATAGCGATCCAATGGGTCAGCCTTGTTTTGTCAATGCTCTGGGCTAAATTGTCCTTAAGGTGACGAAATGTCATAACAAAACAAATTTATTGAGTGATAAGCACAAAGGAAGCGGCTAATTTCTTGAAGTGCTATTCGGTGTTCGTGAGAAAAACACTGCGTTACTTTTGAAAACGAAATTTCAAATGTACATATTTATGAAAAATCACACGCTGTTAGACGTAGTATGTGTTTTCATATGTTTTGTTTAAATTCTATGATAGCTAAATATATTAATATACATGTATATTTAAATAAAACAAAAACTTTTGAGTGCCAAGAGTTATCTCCGATTATGTTCTCTTCAAAAAGGATGTGTGCGAAAGCGAAAGTTGAAATAATTGATGCTCGACTATGCTCGGTTATAACGAGACCCGGTTATAACGATGAATCATGCAAAGTCCCGACGATCTCTTTTAATCCGGAGTGCACTGTATATATCAATAGAAACCAGAGTTTTTTTAGCGTAATTAGATGTAAAGTTTTTATACAAAACATATATATTTGAAACTCGTTTTCATGGCTAAATATGATCATTGCTAATCAAGCTAGAGTTACAAGAAACCGGATACAATATACTTTTATTATTCTTCCAGAATTATAATTAGACACTGTTTGTACTCAAGATCACGTGTGTTAACTTTTATTTTCTCGATATAACCTGAAGAAGAGGTAAAAAGAGTTGACCAATATTGGCCCTTAAACCACCACAAGCAAAATATTAAGATCTTCTTAACATCTTAAAAGTGTTTTATTTAATGTAATACGGGAATGCTGTGTTGGTTATATTTGTTTGTATATTTTCCCCAGATCACATTTATGCAATACCGGCAGAAACTACCAGTGAAAGTGTGCCATTGTGTAACCTAGAAATCATTTACACGTTGCCTAGCAACAATTCAACCGAAAATATGAATATGTACATCAATCCTGTTTATACTGATACCAAAACCTCGAACGAATATGAGGAGGTTGTTTAACAAGACTAAAGAAATGTTCGTATTGATTCTGCAGAGGAGGCATGCGTATTTTGACATATGTTGATTTTTTTCTAAATGTGCAAACATATATTTTCCATTTCACAATTGTTTAAATTTAAATATAAAATCATGATTTACTACAAAAACTGCAGTAAACGTTTAAAATAAATCACTTTTGATAGTCCTGACAGTACGAAAAATCATTCCTCAAAAATTAAGAACAGTAAACACTTAAATATCGTAATGAGACGACTCAGACAATGTACATGTATGATATCCATGAAATAAAAATGTAGATTCTGATTATGACCGATAAATAAGATTTATCGAACTTCATTGAACGCCGCTTTTCCTTGTTGATCTTGTTTATCATATTTGACATTTCTACGGATGACAGTTATCAATATATGCGTTAGACCATGGTTTTTCGATAGTTTTATTGTCATTTCTTCAATTCTTCAAGTTTTACAACACAAAATGATATACAAAATGGTTGCAATTTGCAATAAAAATTAGCTAAAATTTCTAGTACGAGTGGTGTTCAAACCCAACTTAAGTCCAACGTCTTAACCACTCGGCCACTTTACTTTTGTTTGAAATCCTTTAAAAAGTGTGATTTGTTTCTTTCTTTCTTTCTTTCTTTCTTTCTTTGTGTTTGTTTGTTTGTTTGTTTGTTTGTTGGTTGACCAATCAGCAACAAAATATTAAGAAAAATGAATGTTATGTAATCAGGTTATATACATATTCGAAATGTCGGAATATATAATATAAAATATATACAGAGGATATTCAATGAGTGTAGGTTTAATACTAAATTTATTGAACGAGTTCAATAAAATCATATTATGCGAGCCTCTGGCGAGCATAATATTATTTTTTTCAACGAGTTCCATAAATTTAGTATTGAATCTAAACGAATATAATATTCTATTTATCACATATTCAAAAATAGAACGGTTGACAACTAAAAAGAGACATTTTTGATTGACGCGCCTATAGTGTAACGCTAACATTAGCGCGCTTTAACGCTATGTTTATAGCGCAAATGACGCCACGTCAAAGTGTAATATCGTTTTTACTCCTGCGCCGCGGTTTATGTGATAAAGATTATTATTAGTTTATTCACTGAAAATGATATCATATATCTTTTTGATGCCACAACATAAATGTCGTTGGTTACGTATCAGTATCAGTTGATCAACTTAGCTTAAAGTCAAGTCAATAAATTGTTTTAACTCTTTTCATATACAAATACGAACCTGTAAAGTATAATGATTATCAAATGCATGTGTAGCAGATAATTACATAATTTCATGTTATACATAAGACAAACTATCATAGTTATAATCTAATATTATAATGAAATGTGTGTACGCAAACGTTATACTTACTAATTTATATAACTTTTTAAAGAAATTATTAATGTTCGACAGAGTATTTTTACAGAGGCAAAATAGAAGAAGGCTGTAGTATACGATTGTTTACCAGACCACGCTGGGTTTTATTCAAAGAGAGACATTAAAATAATGTTGTTAACTAAGTTATCCATCTTATGTCATGCAAATAATTATTACTCATTACTATCCCCGACAATTGTTTATTATATCTTTGACTGTTTTACTTCTTCTTTTTATTCTTTAAATTTCTCTACACATGTATATAAATCATTATGTTCCTTAAAGTCAGAGTATAAATGTAATAAAGAATGTTTGTTTATTGGGTATTCATATGTATCACTTACTATTTCATCGGCTGGTATGTCCACACAAAATAAATAAACAACTTAGTAATAAAGTGTTTAACATTAAAATAAAGTATACGATTATATGATTAACACTCGAACATAACACAAACGGATACTTTTCAGTTAAAAAAGAGCACCGGAATTCTTTCATATTATTTAAAAACTTTGTCTGTTTGTTTGGTTGTTTTTTGTTTTTGTTTTTATTTTCATTTACCACATTCAATATACATCAACATTTCAATAATATACCTCGAAATAATATTGTTCAAACACATGGAAAGTGTGAACTAACCATGCTTGGCATAGATTGCTTCCTAATTTCTATCAAGTCTAGCAGGGTTAAACAGATATTTTAACAAAGATACCACGTCCATAGAATGAAAAATATATTAGAAAATAAAAGAGTTAAATGCGAATGTTGTAGTGTCTTTGATCTAGGCTTAATTGTTACTTCGAGACACCCGCCACAAAAACAATACGACTTTAAATATTCATCTGGCAATCTTACAATAATCAATTGTAAAAATGTCGAGCAGTTCGGCAATCAGAGGTATATACATATTCAATATCGTTCCGTGAAACTGTTTGTACAATTATACAAGGGGCAGAAAAAATAAAGGAACAAAACAAATACCAGCAATGCAAAGCGACATTAAGATAATGCAACCAACGACAAAAACAGTGACCCTTAACTACCGCGAAGTCATTCAGAAGGGCACCGAACAAAACGCAGAAGAGGGCACAAAAGCCGGGACATGGAGTGGTCACGCCAGTAAATGCTAACAAATTGACAACTAAATAAAGAAACATCTAAATGTAAACGCCATTTAATAACATTTTAAAAGCAAGTGAAAAAACACAATTGCATTTGTAAATTTTTCAAGGAATATCTGTGACTAATCAATATGATCTTCGCTGAATCCTTTGGCAGTTTAATATTTGACTGAAAAAAAAAGTTTGCAACCATAAATGCGTGAACTACAAGTTTGCAACTAAAATGCGATTGAACAAGATACTTTAGTTAATTGAAACTTTATTTAGAACATACAAATTTAAACATTAACACAGTATTGATAGTTATATATTTTGTCTTTTTGTGAGCTTAAAACCTTACAGATGCGAATAAATGAGCATATAAATCGCCCTGGAGTGTCACTTGTCAAATTTCAAAATATGTACATAACAAGTTTATATCTTAAATAACTACCAAATATCAGAAGTTTTGAAGATGAGATCTTAAAACGAGTGTGCCACTATTAATGCTTTATAGAATAAGCATATTAAAGAATTTCAAAATAGCATACAAACCCACTTACCTGAAGAAAATACGTGTAATAGCAAATAAGTGTGCAACTACCAAATATCAGAAGTTTTGAAGATGAGATCTTAAAACGAGTGTGCCACTATTAATGCTTTATAGAATAAGCATATTAAAGAATTTCAAAATAGCATACAAACCCACTTACCTGAAGAAAATACGTGTAATAGCAAATAAGTGTGCAACCATTTCTCGTCCTGCCCCTTGATATTACTTCCTGATTTGTTTATATCAAATTCGAATTTTGTGTTTGAAATCAGTTATGAAAACTACATACATTAACGGATAATCATATAAGTAGGTCTAATGACCAGGAAGTTTAATACAGATAACAATCCTGAAGTAAATGTATATTATATGCATTTACTGTGAACACAGTATACATTTATCGTTTTCTGAACCGAAACTTGAAAGAAAGTTGCAGCGATTTTAAAATTTGGATTTTTTAAAAGAGGACTGAAACTCACAACGACTTTAACAATAAAATTTATTGTAGCCGCGATTTATTTTGGAACTACCTTTTCTGGACACGCTTTCTCTTTTGGGCATGATTTTCAAACTGACCCAATGAAAGTTCAAACAAATCATTTGATTGGAGGCGGTCATATTTCTCTGAAGGTAATAATAAATTACATTGAAGAAAACGGATAACAACGCTCACATAACCAATGAAAATATCCATACACAATGAGCTATTGTTAAAGATAATGTCTAAAGTTTTTTTTATAGTATCATTTTAGTGTTTTTAACTTGATGAACTACGCACAAACGGTATTTATAAAGCATCTATATTTCAAAATATAGTACTTCCGCGTCTGGTGTATTTCATCACAAATCTGTATAATCTTTCTTTTTTCAGTTAATAACATTCTACAGAAAGAAAATATTTTTTCATCGCCGATTTTGTCAATAATTAGGTCATTTCATAATGAGTTTTGATTAAAATGAAACACTCTAACGTGACAAAGGAAAAACAATAATTATTTATTGATGAAATCAACTCATTTTGAAATTCATACGCACGTTATGCTACATTTCCGTCAGATACACTCTATTTTGTCTCTTAGCAGTCTATTATGCATGTATTTATTTTCCGTCCTTTCTACATTTTTATCCTCTCTTTGTTTTTTCTTTAAATTATATTCATTCATTAATTTACCATCACCAATAACTAGATATATCTTCGAGAGGCTAACTTTTATGTTCCTAAACTCTGTCTGACCGGTGCATTTTCAAGGCACCGACAACAGTGTTGTTCACACCAGAAAAAGTATTTCATTCATTCGAATATGACGCTTAAGACAAGTACATGGAATTAGCAGAGGAAGAGGAGCACAAGGAATGGTTTTAGTTCCGTCGATTTAAAATGCTTCTTCATGAAAGCAAGGTAAATATTTAATAATATTGACAGCATTCTTATCAAATAAATTTAACTTGATAACTGTCACTGGTTTTGTAGATGTAACTATTTCTTGTTTTCATATCAATATGCCCAGGCTGCATTTTATGTTTTTGGAGAAAACAAATATGGCCATTCTCCACTTTTTGGAAACAAATTTTTCTTTTTTAAAACTTTAAATTTTCTAGAAAAGTAAATCAATTTAAAATTAAAAATATTATGTTTATTTTTTTAAAGAAAAAATGAACTGTTGTGGGTTTTTGAAAATTCCCAATAAATATTATACCCCTCCCAAAAAAGCTTTCTGGGAGAGAAAATTTGGAAGTATTTTATTTCGGGGAATTATTTTAAAATTTTAATGGGCCCTACAACACTTTTAAAATAAAATAAAAAAAAGTCGGGGCAGCAAAAAACAGTTTTTTGCGGGAAATTTAAAAACCCTTAAAAAGCAACATCTTCTCCAATTTAAATTAAAAAAAAGGTTTTACGGGAAAAAATTTGATGTAGGTGTTATACAGGGGGTTTTTAAACAACCCCTATTCTGGAATAAATCAGTAAACTTTATGAAGGAACCCCCGGGTACCGAGGTCAATAAATATAAAAATCAAACTAAACAAAATGCTTTTTGAAATATTAAAATGGTCAGTCTACGTAAATGCATTAATTTTAAAACCATTGTCTTTTAAAGGGGCTGTGGTTGCGGAACCCGTAAGGGATTCTTCTATGTGAGAAAGCTTTCTAACTGGCTTATCAACCGTCGGTAGTTCAACCCGCTTTTACCAGAAACAATGCGCGAATGGCCATCTCGGATTTTCCTCTACTAGTAAAGCTGGAATGTCGCCAATATGACCTTTTTAGTGCGCATGCGACTTAAAATCAAGTGTTTCTATTCTGCAGTTTAAATGAAGAGATAAATATTTCATAGTTTCAATAATTTATATCTTCAGGCTTGTTTACACAAGAATCGTCTTGTTCTTCCTTTGGAACCAGAAGGAGCGTCTGTATTTTGTAAGCGTTTACCTTGAGCGTTTTGCGTGTGTCGAAATCAGATGATATAGAAGCTTTCAAGAGTGGCTTTAATTACATGGGTTTAGACCTAGGAGGTGAACTGGTAATTTTGTATCATATTTAAGAATGAAACTAATTTAAATATGTATACTGACATAGTTCATAATGCAAAAAATCAATAGTTTAAAATCCGTTTTGACAGTCGGCTACCCATTGATGTAAAACACTGTAATACTTCCTAATTGAAGCAGCAGATACTTAGATTGTTGTAAGGTAACGGTTTATTCTAAGAGATAACACATAAATCTGGTTATCGTTTTTTATTCAAATATTGCAGGTGGAACTGTTGATATTAGTATTCATTCTGTCCAATCAGACGGGACTCTTTCTGAACCTGCTGAAGCAAGCGGTGGTATTCAGGTAGAGACTGCCTTCCTAATGTTTCTTAATAAAATTGTTTGAAAGCAGTTTCTGGAAGATTTTTGAGAGAAAAATACAGCCGACTTCTTTGATAGGGGTTTGGGAAAAATTTTAAAGCAAAAAAAAAAAAGGGTTTTGTCTTAAAAATTTCAGTTAAAAATTTAAAAATGAAAATTTGCACCCCTTTTTTTCCCCTTTCGCACTTAAAAAACTAAGAAAAAAGAAGGATTTGCAACAATACGTTTCAGAATCAGGATATGTTGACCGTGTCTTTTTCAAGCAAGATAAGATTCAAATCAGAGCTGAACTTTTCAAACGGTTTTTTACGGATTCCATTTGAAATATAGTGTGTCACGTCAGAGAAATCCTGGAAAAAAACGACTATCGAGGAATCTAAACAATTTTGCTTGTTGGGGGATTCGCTGAATCAGATATTGCTCAAGATGAGGTACGAGCACCGTTTTCAGACAAACGTGTTATAACTCCAAATGAATCTGGTTTTGTTGTTTTTAAAGGAGCTGTTCTGTTTGGGCACGACTCAAAAGTAGGGAAATCTCGTATCAGCAAATACACCTGCGGTGTTGAGGTCCATCTCCATTTAATGAATTTGCATCCTGCATAATATAAGTTTTTCCACGGAATTTACAAAAATCTAAATGGCATAACATTGTAAATTATCACTTATAAATTTTACGTCAATTTTATGATATTGTTTAAGGTATTTAAAATGATAGTATACAGGGGTATTAATCGACAATTTTGTTATTTGAAGGAAGGATTCAATGAATAAATGCGTAGCCAGTAAGAGGGAGTGTTAAAGACTTATTAAATATATTCGGATAAAGAAGACACTGTTTTAAGGTTTTTATGTTTTGTGTTATTTTAATTTTAACATATTTCTTCCACTAGAGGTTAATATTGAAACTGTTTTTAGTGACTGTTACACTTAAAGTAAATTCAATATCAACGAATCGACAGAAACACGTGGAATTTACCACCACTTTCATATAATTAGTTTACACATAAATATGAAGAGCGTTTTCACAGAAGTGTTATTATTTGCTTCAACTAAATTATAGGTAATAGATCTTATAAAGTCTGGAACAAATTAATACTTGAACATGATAGCATATGATAGCTTAAGTTGCAAAAGCACAGGGGAGATTTACCTTGGAACAAAAAATCGGTATACAACCATCAACACTATAATTATTTCAAATAATGATCCAAACGGATTTTAAAACATATATACGATGAAGTATCAGGCGACTTTATGCTGTTGTCACACAGCACTTCATAGTATTTTTGTTTTGAAAGATGATATCGCTCGGGAGTAAACAAAGAACAATTTCGTTCTGTTTATTAGAGATAATGGAAAGTGCAACATCTGTAATGCTCAAGTATGCAATTGTTAATACTAATAATATTGGAATAGATTTGCCCGAAGGATCGGAAAAGTATAACTTGACTGAGTGAAGAACGCGGCAACAGTTTACAGCTGTCACAATACCCAAAATTGTAAAAACTCTTAAAAAGAAAGATTCCCCAAATGCAATGAAAAGAAAACCAAATATCTGAAAGTATATACATTTATTAGAAAAAATATTTATATGTACATGGCATTGCCCACATTATAAATTTATATATTGGTTTCCTTATACAAAGAAGTTGTATCCATTAGCTGCATAGCTTAATAATAATACAGGATGTACTTATTGTACTTTGTTATTCTGTACATTATATGAAATTGAAATATGGAGTTACATATTTTACAAGATAAACTATATTTATATCCATCATTTCTTTCTACAAATTGGCAATTTACAAGTAGTCAACAACTTACTTCACTATGCGAAATTATTCAAATCATATAAAATGTACGCAATCACTAAAGAATGTGCCATAAATTGAACTTAAAGGGACTCCACACTGAAGTTTAAAAGTCTAAAAACATAAAAATTGAATTTCTTACATATGTACAACAAAAGTCGTAACGTTATTTAGTAAAAGCGGATTTGTGTTAGGGCATTTCCTTTAACGATGTGCTTTGGCCATGGCTGCTATGACATCTTGGTGAGTGTACTTATAACCAATTACTAGACTTACGTATACAAATCACAAAGTCGACTTTGTACAAAACCCGAATCAATATAATATAAACTATTTTGAACTAGGTGCCAACAAAGTTAGAGAATGTCTATTCATGATATTTTCTTTATATGCACATTTGCAAAACTTAACAAATAATTATTTGTTAAAATATCATGTTATTCCAATATTTGAAATTGAAAAAAAAATACAAAAAACAGTTAACTGACCCATGCAATACATTGCATTCTTGCATCTCAGACAGGATTATCTACCGTTTACACCGGTGCTAGAAAACTCTGTATTACACCCCCCATATAAGACAAGTCGCGTGCTTTAAATGACGTCATTGACGCGCGCCTTTTATGAATGAATCGCGTTCTAAGGATGACGTCATTTTTCCGTAATGAATGAAGTTGTTTGTTCATACGATACTATAACAAAAAAGTGCGTAATGAAAATATCAGTTTCCATAATTTCTGTTCCGAAAATTATTGACATGTAATATGCAAGAAAAGGAATCAAACCCGGCAATTGGTACAGACGGGAATATCTAGCTCTCGGGCGGGTGACCGAGGGACGGATATTCCGATCCGAACCGCAAACATATGTCAGATATTTTTTCTTGCATATCCTACCATATTCCATTATATTTTAAATTCTTTATCTTTAATTTCAATGAAAATTTATATCATTACAACCGTAACTACTTTCATTCAACGGCGTATGAATTACAAAATCATGCATAACGGTAAAATGACGTCATCTTTATCGTGCCATTGTACAGCACGCGACTCATCTGGAACCCCCCATGCCAGATGAAATTTCCGGCATGGGTAAAACTAACGGAAACGCCAGTCTGATATGCAAGAAATACCTGTCTGTACCGGCAGCCGTTGTTAGATTCTTGTATTATAGCATAAAATCGGCTATTTTTCCCTCTTTTGCCCATGTTATAACGGGACCAAAACCATGTGTTAACATAGTAACGCGCTCTTGTTATAGCCCGGTTTCACCTATGCGCAATACATACAGGGCCCAGTAAACAAACAAACAAAAAATGACGATTTGGCCTGTTTGCCGAAGAGTCATGCGCTCTTGTTATATTGAAATTTATTGATTCGAGGGCCTAAGTCGCATATTCCAGTAACTATGCCGGAAAAACGGCGTATAGACATCGGTGCTAATCTTGGTTGTCGCCCTTTCTAAGAAACGGACAGTTGTCAATGTAAACAAATACAGTAGAATCTATATACCTGTCATTTAGTTTAACACTCCGATTAACTTACAAAACTAGAGAACACAAAATTAATATGAGAAAATGTTTTTTTATTTATGTTAATGTTGATAAATGCTCTTTATATTTCTTTGAGAGAATAATGCTTAGTGCCTGATTTTTTTATAAACTTGTTTGCTTGAAAAAAAAACGATTCTGATGTCACTGATCTTTTTTCTACCGTCAATCTGAAATCACTCTAAGAATTTCTGAGGGTCATGTTTTGTCTTGGGTAGAGGGTAGAGTAATATATGTAACGTTTTTTTTCTTGAGATAATAAATCTCCAAAGGCCAAGCTTTGTTAAATCAATTAAAATTCAAAATTTCGTTAGGTTCCGAGAATTTTCCAAGTTGTTGGCCCCGGAAAAATGAAACGCATACGTAAAACATAGAATTGGATAAATAACGTCCAAGCACAAGAATTTAATGTAATTGTGTTTTGTATAAACTATACATCACGAATCTGTTCGAAAATTTTATGCTATAATAGCGTCAACGCACGTTTATTTCGTGTTATAAAGTCTGCAGAGTCCCTCGGGACTTTGCAGACGTTATAACACGGAAAAACATGCGTTAACCCTATATTATAAGGTTCATTCGGTCGGGATGAGCAACTGAAAATCAATATAAAAAATCCTAAATCAAATATCTTTTTTAAACAAAATTGTATCTTATGCATAATGATGAGTAAAAACTTACCATTTAAAATCTACCCGGTTTTATATTTTTGACATGCTGGAAAGATGTGAAATATTTCAGAAAACCATTTCAATTGTAAACATGTGGTATTAACAAATTGATCACCTTTTTGTATGTGTAAATAGTTACTACTCCTCGCTTGTTTAACCCCTTTTGGATTAACGGACCAGTGTCACTATTAAGGAGCAAAACTTAAAATGTCGTGACTAATAATGTTGCCTAGATATGTTCTTATTACAACCAGAATTATCGAAGTTTATAAATAAAATTTTTAAACAGATATTCTTAAATGAAATCGACTTACAATTTGCCAATACTTAATTTAATGTTTCTAAGAAAAGTATATATAAAAGAGATAATCAACATGACCACATTATCTTTAGTAAGGAAAATATGAAAATAGTTACAAAATGCACATACAATAAACATGTAGATAAAATGACATTAACATATAAATGCATTTGGCATCATGACATCAATAAATCAATAAACGTTCATTATGAAATTTACTTTACAAAATTGTGTCACAAATGTTGAAAAAAAATAAACATACAGTATGTAATATGTAACAAATATGAAATATCAAATAGAAACTTTAAAAATATTGAAACTATCCATGCAATTTCTTGAAAATGTATGACGTAATAATGACGGTTACAATGTTGCAATCACCAAAAAAAGACAGGAAGGCAATTTGTGTATAATTATTACATAATCATTATTCTCTCTAATAATACATACGGAAAGAACATAATGTATACAAGTCAACATCATTATGTACACAATTATTGGAATAACGCAATTATTCTATTGTACAACATAATGTTTTCAATTGTCTCTCTTTTGTCTTTCACCTGTCTGGCTGATTTTGTCGGGAGAATCATTCTGAACGGTTGCATCGTTTGCAAGCAGAGCCTTTACAGATGTGTGAGAATCAAGCAGCAGTACCAAAGCGTCGTGAAGGAATCTGTATTGTTCCTATGAACGTTAAGTTTTGTTATAACAAATTTTGACAATATCAAACAAAACCAACACACCGAATCTAAGTTTATTTCCTTAAATTCAAGTTTAATTAAAATTATAACTATGACAAGGGCACCGCAATGGTTGGGCAATGTTTGCTTGAATGTAAATTTGTTTTATTAATCAAAAATGATCTTTCAATTAGGGAAAATATTCAAATAAGAAACTTGTGTTGAATATAATGTTTTATCTTAAAAATCATTTTGAAACTGTAAAAAAATCTGGATACAAAGTGATCCCTCGGAAGCATTAATCAACACTTAATAGTGCTTGCATCAATGATCCCGAAGGACCAGAAAAATATAACAATACTGAAGTGAAGTACGGGGCAACTTTTTACAGCTGCCACACAGCACTTGACACCTGCTGTAAGACCTCCAAGGAGGCATATTGTACCTTAGGTGCATACTTCATAAAACTTTTATAGAGATCTACAGGACAATGCTAGAGAGGCATGGTAGTCATCCACAAGAAGATCAAATGTGTTTTCCTATACTTTATTCTACATAAAACAAGTGACTCCCGGAACAGGGCCAATTTTGAAATTATTTTTATGATTTATACAACTTTTATAGAAATCTAATGGTACATTCGAAATATCTAGACTTTGTAGTTGAATGTAATAAGACGAAAAAGTATTTTTTTCTATGTAAGTCTAAAAAAAGTGCCTCCCGGGGCGGGGCAAATATCTAAGCCCTTGATATTGAATTTTCGCAGGATAATACTCAAATTGGTTTTATATGTATAAAATGTGTGACACCCCGTGGTTTGGCAAATATTGACCCAAGTTTAAAATTTATAACAATTTTGTAGAGGTAAACACGGAAATGATATATAACAAATATTTATACTCTAGACATTGTAGTTTCACAAAATAAGACTGAAATGTGTTTTTCTTATACAAGATTATATCAAGTGAATCTTGGGGCGGGGTCAAGTTTGACCGTTGGGGCATGACTAATACCAGTTTTGTATAGGCCTAAAAGGGAATGCTGCATGTCAAATATTTAGTCTCTAAGCAATATGAGTACATAAAATACGTCTTAAATGAGCTTTCCTATAGAAATTTATAATAACTTAACTTAATTTCTTATTTTCTCTATTTAATGAGCTCGAGGAGGAGCCAATATTGACCCAAGGGCATGATTTATACCAGTTATGTTGTAGACCAAAAAGTGATGTTACATGCCAAATATCTAAGTTCTTGGAATTGCAGTTTCACACAGTAAGTCACAGATGTCTTTTCCCAATAAATGTTTTTTATAATACAAGAGACCAATGAGGCGAGGCTATATCAATCTAAGACACATGATTCATATCCATTTTTGTTAAAGTATATGCATAATATCTAATGGGACCAATTTTTATCAAAGGAAGCTCAAATCTGTGTTCTGCATATCTTTTTTATTATAATATTAAGTAATAATTCAACCAAATAGTTTTAATTTCTACCAATCGGACCAAATATAAAAGGGCGCACACGAAATGTTGAAATTTATACAAAATCACTTAATATGACCTTGACCTCTACCTGAGGAAGTGCAAACCTGGCTCTGCATATCATCTCATTGTTGTTAATATTTCTGCCATGTCGTTTCATTTTCCATCCAGCGGTTCAAAAGATACAGACTGCTAACGAATTGCTAAAAGACGGCCGGACCGAAGGTCGGCCAGATGCATATGATATGGGCCGAAATTGTTTTTGGGCGTATAATTAATTGTATAAATTATAATGTAAAATATTTTACACTATATAGAATATAATTAAAGATATTCAGCGTTTGAACCATGATTTTTTTTCGTAAAGAAATCATTATCAGTTTCTATCATATCGGTATCAATTTTGCCTCGATCCCATCTCAAGCGTCCGAAATATCTATTTCAAATTCATATAATTCCTTCTATAACCTGGCATGTTTACATTTTCAAAGTCGAAAACAATTACATCAAATGCAAATCATACTCCATCTAGTCTTATTTCCATTTTCAGGGTATAAAAATGTATTGAACATGAAGCAAAAAAGTTCTGCCGAAATGTCAAAAATTATGCATTTAAGTTTCATTATTTATTGTCCCTTCACCAGATTCGACTAGCATCTCGTAAAATAGGTTTGAAAACTGTGTACTTGTCCAAAAAAGCTTGTACATTTCACTGACCTGGTGTTTTGATGTGTTGTTCCCCCTCCCAATCTTTCAATTCATTGTTTATTTCAATAAAGTGTTTAATTGCAGGTTAAACTAGTTCGGTTGAAATCATTTGTAAAATATTAAATGAATTGATGAAGATAGTTGATCGTCTACAGGAGAATTAATCTTCGACATTTGACAAAATACAGCTAACTGTATATATTACCGGTACTTAAACTTTTGAACATGTCGCTCACAAAATTGATCTTTGTTTTAGGAATTTAAAGTCAATTTTTGAAAGATAGGTACATGTTTAACAGGAAAGATGATGACCTACCACTGTTTGTACTAAACTAACTCGATCCTCTCTAAGATTTCTGACGCATGCAAATATATCTATTGTTCTCTCGGAAACTCCCTCATTCGCTAGTATGTCCAATGCAATAAATGTACCTGTTCGTCCAACCCCGGCACTGTAAAATATGTTTAATATTTCTGTTATTTACGAAGTAAAGACAAATGGTAAATATAAGTCGTAATTTGGATAAAATTATTTGATTATGCTTTCGCCAAAATATTTCAAGTTCATTGATCAACTTTATATATTTAGATGCCGCAGTTGTCATTATCTTTCACAAACAAACACAATCAAAACCATTTGTTTTATCTTTTCTCTCGTGTGGTATGTCTTGTTACAATAATTTTTGTTGTTATGTGTTATGTGCTAGCTCAAAATATGGCTACGCACTTCATCTAAGTGTTGTTTTATTGCTTGGTCCTTCAATCCTTTGTGATAATTCATAACATGTATATCATAGATTATGCGGCTGTTTCGTTTGTAGGAATAGTTGCGCTTTTCATTTTCCCTTTGTTTTGTATTGCTGTAAAAAGATCTTTCTTGTAAAGATTTGCTACAAACAATTTTATTGTTACCTGCAGTGTACTATTATGGGCCCTAGCTCGAACGTAGGTATTCTCGTGACTTTCTCCCAAAACTCTACAATGGTATGTGCATCTTTAGGTGTACTTTTGTCTGGCCATGCAGTAAAGTGCATTTGATAAAGTATTCTCTTTTCAAATTTCTGTAACAGATTTTTAAATCTTTAAAGCTGAATTATTTCTAAAATGACGATCATTCATCTTCTCAGTTTGTTTGCTTTTTACTGATGTGTTCTTTTTATTACTGGAAACATTCTATTATGATATACACAAACTATATAAAAAAAATAAGGGCGCAAAAGTTCAATGAAATATCTAGTAGTGATATTTTATTAACCGGTCATTTGCACTAGGTCGAGAATGTGCTAAATACCGGCAATAGGATGGGGCCAACAATCTCTGCCAAGTACAGACATTGCCTTATCCACTAAGCAACTATTACCGAAGTGTTTAATGGTTACGAGAACGTTAAATAGAAATGTATTTCCGACTTTGTTTCAAAAATAAAAATGAGCGCAATTAAGTATGCATACTTGGTAGGTCAGAAATAGATTGAATAACAAGAAATAAATATTCATTTGCTCATGGCCATTTTCTCATTTTATTTCATTTATTTATTTATTCATTCAAGTTTTTCGATTTCGTTTAACAAATAACGCAGCTACATGGTTGCACATAATTAAAACAAACGTTGCAGAAATTCTGTCTTACCTCGATGGAAAATATTCTAACAGTAAAATATGGATAGATTTCCTCGGATTTACCCGTAACTTTTACATCTCCATAAATGCAACACACGTCTTTATCTGGCCAGTATTTGTCACATTTTCTCACCTAAAAAGTACATAATAATAGGGTTTGTTTATAATAATCATGTGTGAAAAATATTGCATCAGTTCTCTCCGATAATCAAATTATCAAACAATGTTTAATATTAGTTAACAAAACAAATTTGGCCAGCACCAGGACCATCAAGTTTTTTCCCTCTTTGGAGGAAAACTGTTTAAATAAAAACAGTTATGTATCACATACATGACATAGTTAACATTTATACCTCTCCGTGAAAAACCTGTTTACAGGGTAGTTTTGATAAGATAACATATTCTTTAGATAGCTGCGAATTCACTCCGACACAAAGGAAAACTATTATTACTTACCCCTAGCTCTGTGAGATTGGTCAGCATAACTATTTTACAAACTCTTTCTTGCCAGACCATGTTCCAGAACACTCCAAAATCATCACCCATTTGTTTAATTGTTGGTCCTTTATATAATAATAATAATAATAATAATAATAATAATAATAATAATAATAATAATAATAATAAATATAATAATAAAAATAGAGATTTTATTATTTGGGTAACTATATATACATTTATATGTAATATTATTTCTAATGTTGTGTACGTTATCTTATGCGAATTTTTTATGTAATGCAACGATTCAAATTAGAAACTACAAAAACAAACAACACTTTTACCATTAGTACATTTTAACAGTAAATTTCATACAATGTACGTTACTCACAAGACAAAAAAAAACTTTTCTTATTTAACAGATAGAGGTGAAACGTTATTTGATTACAAACACTTGCACATTTCGTACATACCTAGAGATGCTATATAAGCCTTTTGTCGTTTGTAACCCTAGAATTTAAATATTTTATAGATATAACATTATGCTGTAAAGAATGACACTTATCCAAGCTTTATTGAAGATTTTGTAAAATTTTGATTCACATAATAGTAAAGTGGAGGAAATATAACTGAAATAAGTTAAACGGAAACATTAAAAGAAGTCAAGGTAATGTGTAAATATTGGTTTTATCAAAATACTTCTGTTCATTGAAAACAGTAGTTTCTTCCCTGAGAAGACAAAATTCACCATTTTGATACTAAATCACTTCTAGACGTGATTGTCAAGTAAGATCATGAAGTTTCTTTAATGTATATTATAATGTTTGATGATTTTAGATGAATATATGTCTTACAAGGAAGATATTAGAATATTTCATTAGTAATTACTGTTTTATTAAAGTTAACAATTGTTGTATCATATTTTACAGCTTTTAACATGACCATAAAGAGAACAATTTATACGAAACTGAATACAATAGATACGGAAAACATGTATGTTAATAGTTTGAAGCAAAGGTTTGGGCCACAATTATTACCAGTATGACTTGGGGACCTTCTCAGACATGTGTTTCCATAAAATTGCAAAAGAATTATTTACTTAATTGTTTTTATGACTATAAAATATATTTATTGGAAAAATAAATCTTCTTTTCATTCGAAAATTTGAAGTAATCACAATATAGAGATGAGTAATAAGTAAACATAAAATTCTGAAGTCCAAACAGAATGTCATATTGAATTGTTTAAAACATGACTCACGTCTATATAGCTAGCATTGATATAGTCTGATTCCATGTCTTCCACAATAACCCTTCTGCTGTCATCTATACAGGTGATCGCACAAAACATATTTTACATTGAATTTTTAAAAATAATATAACGAAAGCAAAGAAATTAGTCTACAACGATGTAAATTCAGTTTACAAAATGTAACACTAAGCCATTTGAAAAAACGGCAGTATTGAACATGAACTGAACTAAATGGCCAAAAGAAAAACCAACAAAGAAACGGAAAACCCCGTTTATACTGGAAAAGAATACATTTATGTGAAAATATATTTATGTGCATCTTCTATTGAATTAAATTATTGAATATTCAATTGATTTAAAACATAACTAGTTTAAGTAATTTTAGGTACATGAGCATTTTTTTATATACATTTATATAATATACATCAACAGTGAAAAGGCGACAACAAGAACGTAATGGAAATCAGCAACCATATCATAAATCAATATATCATCAAAGAGGAAACGAAACTGTTATTGAAGGCGTTTTGTTTATGTTTTGTTCTGTACATGTTATCCGATCAACTAGTACTAAATCGTATGCAATTTGAAAAGATAATGTCACTTATTAGTGTATTGTAAGTAATCATGCGTATTAGGTAATAACTTACATGGGTAAACACCTTTATAACGATTTTTCCTAATATTGTCAGCCTTCTGCGATTCGTTAAAAGGTTTTATTAGGCCTAGTGGTAAGTCCTAAAAATAAAAAATTAGCTGTTTGCAGAAGTGCATAATAACCTGTACTATTCTTCAAATTATAATTGATCTACTAAACAGTAATTAAACAATTTTAAGATAATTTCATAGGTCATGGAAGAAAGCATGACAAATTTTCAAAATAATATTTCAAAACCAAAGCAAATACAAAAAATAGTGTTTTCAAACATTTTGATTTTCTTATTTTTATTTATTTCATTTCTATGTAATTTTATCGTTTTCAACATTAAATCCAATTATGACTTTATAAATTACAGCCTAACTTTAAAATTATAGCTTATTAAGTTAAATTATTTACTAAAAATATTTTTTTTATTTCGCTATCTTTGAATGTTACCATAAATTCCTCAATGTATTCAAGGTCTGTTTTGTTTTTTACGAAATCTCTGAGTTTATCAACTGGCACTCTACGTTTGAAGTACTCTTCCGTGTTGGCGTATAGAAAGTCATCAACCTGATTGGTAATATTAGATTACATTCAAACAGAAAATAAAGTTTGGATTATTTTTTTCTGTTTACTAACATAACAGGCAAAATACAAAAAAAGTTCAAATTAAAGAAATCTCTTCTTTGATGATATGTATTATTATGTACATCACTGAGCCTCGCGTGAAAGACTGGCCTGGTCAAACTCTGATTCCTCATTAAACACAGCCGTTACTCACTCACTCAGTCACTCAGTCACTCACTCACTCACTCACTCACTCACTTACTTACGTACTTATATATGTTATTTATATATACCATTTCAATTAAATATAGCATAGTAAATTGAAAAAGAAAACGATTTTCAACTTTATTACAGTAGAACCGGGGAAAAAGAAATAATCTTTATCTTTGATGCAAAAGCAGGATGAATCTGAAAGAAAGATCGCATATATTTCTTATAAACATACCAATTCATTGTCAGCTGCAGGTTGACTTTCATCCTCAATGTCTTCTGTGATGTTTTGAAATTGTTTCCGTTCAATACTTGCGTATTCGTTTACGTTGACATAAAATAGATTTATATTTTCGTCTTCGGTTGGTTCAACACTACCGACTATGACTGCTGGATTAATATTTTCAACTTGTTCTACATTTTGCTGATTTCTCTTATCGTCTAAAAGGCAAAATCATTAGATATATTTTCAGAAAATGGGAGAAAATTTTACTATTTCACTTAATGAGAATGGAATCAAAATCTTTTACAAAAATTATTTCAAATGAAGAAAGTATAATTAAAAGTAGAAAAAAGAGACTAGCCATGCAACAGAACATATTGGTCAAATGGTTGAAATGTTACTTGTACTATTTCAACAGCTGAACTGTATTTATATCACATACTTTGTTTGTTTGTTTGTTTGTTTTATTGGGTTTAACGTCACACCGACACAGTATAGGTCATTTGGCGACGTTCCAGCTTTACTGGTGGAGGAAGACCTTAGGTGCCTTTCCGTGTATTATTTCAGGTACGAACAGGCACCTGAGTAGAACCACCGACGTTCCGCAAACCAGCTGGATAGCTTCCTCACATGAAAGAATCCAAAGTCCCTGTCGGGATTCGAACCCACAGCGGTGAAGGGTAAGTGGTTTGAAGTCAACGACCTTAACCACTTGGCCACGGACGCCCCTATATTACATACAGGGAATAAAGTTTTTGAAAAATAACAAATCAATGTAATACTTTTTGTATGTTCCCTTCTATTGCTTAGTTTATATATAATCATGCTTTTCCAACCAGTTATGGATTAATTACTTACTATGAAATTATAAAATACATCTGGTGATTAGTGAACAACGTTTAAAATGTAGTCAATTTATAAATTTTAAATTTCAATTCTTTGTCACGCAATTTCATTTTTGTTATATTTCTTATTTGACGTTCTGAGATAAAATTACAATTAGTCTTATTATAATACAACTCTTTTATAACTATTGTTTAAAATCAAATCTTTTAAATGACCCTACTGAAAATTTCTAAATAATCCTACAAGCTTTGACTCATAATTATTTCAAAAGTAAATAAATTTCCGTAAACACAATTTTAATTTCGTATAATTTTCCTTATCTATGACAAATTTTATTTCTTTCCTGCGAAAATCATACTTTAACATTCATATATGATACACAACTGCAATTTTATATAGTGAATAATATAATCAAAATGAAAACAGAAAACGAAAAAAACTTACACATAACACCATGCTGGTAACGGTAAACGACTTATTCAGATCGAAGTTACGTCTTTTAGTCATATTTTCAATAGGTAATAGTGTACTCTGAATGTTAATGAAATCACTGGACGTTCTATCAAAATATATCTTCAATATACTACAACATATTACATGACTAAATTAAACAAAACGAGAACAACAAATGTTTACTTTACCTTTACAAGACAGTATTTCTTCAGAATTTCTCACTGCTGTACAAGTAACTGATTCCTCCCAACCCTCTACTGCATGACGGTTTTGTGTATTTCTAAGACTGGAAAAAATTGAAATTAACAAAACTAATTCAGATCCAACTACTATCTCATACAATCTTCAAGAAAAATTCAAATATAATATTAACACAAAAACATTCTAGTTAAATACTACATAAGGCCAAAAAATATAAAGGTCCATAAATTGTTCCAGTAAATGTAATATGGAATAAAGACATATAATTATCTTGATTATTTTTCCATCAGATGACTCGGAATTAAATATAAAGAAAAGCAATATTTACGTCCAGATTATTAATTTAGGTCAATTGTTAAATACTTGATACAGAGACAATAAGAATAAAAAAACGTTCAAAACGACAGAATTGAAAATGTTGTAGGCTCGGTTTGATTCCGCTCGTTTATGTACAATTGTCCTTTAAAACTGTTAGTTCGAATCCCGTAAGTATTATTTCATATGATAAAGAACCCAGCTAGCTTATGAAAGGGCGATGTTTCTTCTCAATTACAGCCCAGCCTCCTGTACGACAAACGTACATGAATGGGTATCTGACGTCTTCTGGAGAGTCAAGCAAGACCTTTACCGTGGAAGTTTGACTTGAAATCCAAAAAAAACGAACAAACTAACACGGATTTGCTGACTTTATAGAACTGAAGATACATCATACATTTACAACACAAATGTAAGTACTGATAGTGCAGTTTTACAATAGTTTTACAATAGTGGCAAACAATTTAACAAGTTGAATAAGATTTTTAACTCTAGAATTTAGCGGAAAATACAATCATGTACCTTTTTACAGTTGATATAGCTGTTATGATAATTACAATGATCAGACACACAAGCGATACAATGAAAAGAACTGAACCAAGTCGTCGATGTAAGCTTGAAGACAAATCGTCCACTTTATCTGTGAAATAAACTAGATCAGTACGTAAATGCAAAAGCGTTACTTAGTATCTTATTCAATATTATAGTGTCATAAGTGTTCTATTAACTTAAATGATGCAACCAGATACCTCAAAAGAATGGAAATAACAATTTATACGTTTATATTGATGCTATGTCTTAATTAAAGTACTTTATCAAATTTCTTTGTTAAGTATGCGTTATATTTGTTATTTGACATACCAAATTTATAACAATAATAAAAATAAACTAAATACTTTATTCTTACAAATATTGCATGAGCCGTTTTCTCTATTACATGTAACGTTTTCGCAATCACTGCTGCATTGTTTGTTGCATGTTTCCCCGTAGTATCCTGGCTCGCATCCCAAAGTACATCTGCCCGTTATCGAATAGCATTGTCGATAAATGCAGGTTACGCTACAATTCTTGTGATACGATTGGTCATGTCCATGGTAACTATCATTGAAACTTTGACTACAAGTTCCATTTCCGATATTACATGTGTTGTTTGGGCAATGTTTGGGACATTGCCCCTTACAAAACTTTCCCCAATAACCTTGTTTGCATCCGTACTCACAATCACCACTCTCTGCATTACATGATATATTTTGACAATTGATAGAACAGTTTAAGCATTCCCAATCTGAGAAATAGTTTCCATCCTTACATTTTGTGCAGTTAGCTTCCGAAATACATGTGAGGCACTTATCAGGGCAATCATTTTCACAAAATTTTCCCCATTTGCCGTCTTCACATTCCATACAAGGCCATTTAAAAAACGGTTTGCATTGATAGCACTTTCCTGTAAATCTGTCACATTTGTTGTCAACACAACCGTTTGAACAGTTGCATTTTTTACCGATGTAACCAACATTGCACAAGCTACAACTTTCATCTGAATCACACGTTAAACATCCTTTTGGACAGTCAAGGTGGCAGTTTTTTCCATATTTGGAAGGTTTACAAAGAGAGCAATTTTTCCCAACATAATTTTCTTTGCAAACACAATTACCAGTGTTTTGTTCGCAAACGTTGTCTTTACATCCCGTGGAACACCTTTGATCACATGTTTTTCCGAAAAATCCTTGCTTGCATTTTGTACATTCATTTATTAACAAACAGGAAGCGCAATTATTTGGGCACGGTGAACACGAATTACTGTTTTCAAAATAACCCTCTTGACATTTTTTGCAAGAAGTACCGTTAAATTTAAATCCATCATTACATGTAATGCAATTATATTCGGACGTACATGTTTTGCATGGCGACATACATTTAATGCATTCATAACCGTTTCTGAAATACCCAGTATTGCATTTTGAACATGTATTAAACGATAAACATTGTGTACAACTAGTGGAGCATGGGCGACATGAGAATTGGTCTTGATAATATCCAACGTCACATTTTTCACATTTGTTTACTGAAGAACAAGACTGACAATTTGCAGGGCACTTATTACATGTCCCGCTCTGCATCATGTAGTATCCCATTTCACAATCATAACAATATCCATATTCTTTACATTTGCAACCTTTTGGACAATACGATTGCACTGAAACCAAAAGGTAAGTATTATCAAATTTTCCTTTAAGCAATTTAACTTTAGGTAATTCATTTGAAACTGTGCCAATGGTACAACTTTTTGCATATGCGACTTTTCTGCCACATTGACTTTCCCGTTTTTTACAATGGTATAAAGAAGAAAAGAATCTCTAAAACTAAAGAAAAAAAGAATCACTATAACGTATTTAAAAGAGTTAGGTTGGTACGTATTTCACGAAATTGTTTTGAA
Organism: Ruditapes philippinarum; assembly: GCF_026571515.1. Classification (NCBI taxonomy): domain Eukaryota; kingdom Metazoa; phylum Mollusca; class Bivalvia; order Venerida; family Veneridae; genus Ruditapes; species Ruditapes philippinarum. Next base: position 41,126 of record NW_026866296.1, on the reverse strand, counting down.
ATGGTCTAATTAAAGAATAAATTTTCAATGATTTTGACGGTGATGTCTTCGTTTTCGACCAAACCAAGCAACTGTTTGTCGTTTTCTGATCGAAAGTGACTATACACTATGCAATTCATCTTCTATAGATCTAATTATTTTATCGAGTGTTTTTGCGATAGACGAAAAACGGTGATTGTTGTTAAAATTGTAAAATCTATTTCTTACCAAAAACTCCTATATTCAGCAGTAAAGCAGTACATATCAATAGCAACATCTGTAAAAATAAATTGTCAAGTAAATGTGAATACTACAAAGAAAGAGGCATTCCAATTTCTTTAAGAAGCAAAGCTAAAAAGTAAAGGGGATAAACAATGAGTACCATTACGTTTTTGTCATTGTTTATGTTCAATGTTAATATATTACTGAATATTTACTCGGTCAAAAAGGTTATTTCATCATATAGAACACCTTTTTCACATTAGTTTATTATTAGTTTATTTTCCATTTAAGCTAGAATATGACAAAAGCCTATAGCTTATTAGAACAACGCTCTGGTCAGCGTTCTTGTATGTCCTTATAGTTTGAGATGACTTTCATTCAATCAATAGATAGTGGATTTGAGTCCTGCTCTAAGCTTCGATAAAATATGAGCTAAGATAAATATGTTTTAAATAGTTTGTCCAGGGACAGTCCGTCCAAACGAAATCCTTCAAAGAATGACCATCCTTAATTGTTTTTTAAAGTACTGACAAAATCAAAACTGAATTAATTTGTATGCGTTTAGGAACAATTTAGTAAACTTTAAACACATAATTATACAATGTAACGTACGGTTGAACTTCAAGGCATTGTTGTCTTTAGTAAAGCTTAGCCACAAGAATGACGCCTATTCAGGCATAAGTAACTCTAAATAATTTCTTGTATCATCAATGTTTTCGTATTCTTTACTGTTAAGAAACCAATGATAACATTTTGCCAAAAATATACTTAGTTTATGATTGCATCAGCATTAACTTTTTGAAATATTTATAAATTAATTAACCCTACTACTGATTTGATCTTTTTCTGTCATATGGTGCGTAATCCAAAATATCACTGATAATTTATTTATACAGAGACTTGTACCAAAATCAGCCCAAATGTTCTATCAAGTATATTTGTTGATATTTCTTCTGTGAGTTTTAACATATTCATGTACACGAATATAACATATTGATTAATCTAGGTGTCATATTTGTAATTAATCTAACAAATTTTTAGCCATTTGATAGATATACAACTTAAACACAGTTTATTTCTAAATAAAATCTGAGAGACAAATCAAATAAATACAGTTAAAATTAAACATGCAGAAAGAAAAATATGACCCTAGTTGGATTTAAACTCAAAATCAAGATGTCACATGCATTTGTTGTCGTTGTTCGTTTACTTTAATAAATTAGTCCGAGGTTTGATTTTTAAAATCAATTAAAATTAATTTCTTAAGGATCACTTAATTCTTACTCCTTAGTTTTGCATACTCCTGATATAGTCAATATTCTATCACTTAGGTTTTTAACACGGTTTCAAGTTGAGACTAAGAAGTACATGAACTTTTTACTATTCTATATTTAACAGAATAATAGGTATATGTATTGATAATTTCTAGATAAAATGTTTACTAACATATTTTCTTTCTCACATATGAGTAATAAGAAGGAAAAGGATATGACTTACTTAATAAAAGTCGGACAGAAAACTATAGCTCAGTTTATTTCCTTCTGAATAATGTTTGATGAATAATCACTATTCAATAATAAATCAGGAGACAGAGACAGACAGACAGACAGACAGACAGACAAAAAGAGAGAGACAGAGAGAAACAGAGAGAGAGAGAGAGAGGCTTCAAGACGACAGGCAATGCCTGCATTAGGTAGGCGCTGCTTACAAACAGACGGTAGGTTTTGCCTACTTTGCCAAAAAGACAGTGACCATACTAATCTATAAATTGTTACACATTTGCATTGTTTTCTGCATCGTTATTGTGATTTAAATCTTAAATGATGCCTTTCTCGTCGTGTTTTATACTATCATATTAAAACAATACTATTTTGCATTTTAATAAACATGAAATAGAAATTATTTTATCGCACAGATATATTTATTAAAGAAATAACTCAAATATTTAAGTTAAATTCCATGTATTGTACTTGAAAATAAAGGAAATAGTCTATTCATTTCAGTTACATAGTGCGCCATCAGCTCTTTTTGATCCGAATTCCATAAATATCCGAGTGTATATTAATTAATTACCATAAGCTTTATTTACACATGTAAACAAAACAAACGAGCCGCAGATGGAACTCGCATCCTGTTATGTCACTTAATGATATCCGACGAGATTTTTTAAGAGGGATGGTAAAGGGCATCATGGATGAATATGCAATTAAATAAGCGAGCTCTTGTGTGTGATTTCAGTGAGATTTATAATTATTATTCAAACGACTCTTTGAAATCTCAACCCTTGATACCCGGACAATTAAGACACTTAGACCCCTTCAATTGACCAGACATTTCGACTCCTTATTATGCATGAAGACATTTCAGTATTTTAATTGAATATTTATTTGGCATAAACATATACAATGTTCACCGCCAATACACAACTGTATGGCGGATATAATGTTCAATTGAGAAAAGTATGTTATTATAAAGTTACAGTTGTAGATAATACATACATTCAATAATTGATTATATGACATTAGTCATATATTATTCTTTTAAATTATTTTACAATATCAACACAATGCAGGAAGTAGTGTTAACAAGCTATTACAATAAATACAAACTCATTTTTAAAAAATGATGAAAAATGCAATATGGTCATTACATATTTCTTTTAACATTAGCTAAATATATAAATATTGAGGTTTTGTTTAAAATGCTACTCTGAGTACTAGATAATAATGTTTTAAATTTGTTCAAATTAGGCCAATGACAATAATATTTCGGCAAACATGCGTTTCTTATTTCTCTATAAAAAGGGCAAACTTGTAAAAAATGATATACGTTTTCAATACTACTCATATTACATTTTGTACATATTCTAAGTCTTCTGTCAATATTTCTATGCCTTCCCTCTTAAATAAGTAGATTATGAGCGGAACATCTTAGCCTAGATAATGCAATTCTGTGATTAATATTAGAGATACTTGATAAATATTTCTCTGTGCAAAAATATCTAACAATATGTTTCTAGTTTTGGTGAGTTACGAGGTTCAGAATATACTGATCATAGATTGATCTTATAACACATTGAATCTGTAAATTTGTTTCAAATGAATTATTCCATATGTAGGAAAAACCTGTTTCATCTAGAATATTCTTAACATTATTAGACCATTTATTTACTGGATTACCATTAAAGTCATGCTTTATAAATAATTTATACATAAGAGAATCTGTGTTTGACATTATCTTAAATCAATATTTAATCATTCTTATCTTACGCATAAAATATAGTGGAAGTCTTCCAAATTCACCATATAATGTAATGTATTTGATGTTTGTGTTCGAACATGTAAAGTTTGTTTTAAAAATTTCATGTGAACCTTTTCAATATCTGGTGCCTTATGAAAACTCCACACTTCAGAACCATAATTCAAAATAGAGCAAACCATCGAATCAAAGAGTTTAATCTTTTCAGAACTATTAAAAAATACAACATCGAGTAATGAATTAAGAGAATACAATGCTCTTTGTGCTTGTTGTGATAATGATTTCTGAGCTTGATAAAAACATCCGTTAGAAGATAACGTTACACCTAAATATGTAAACGTACGTACAATATTGAGCTTACAATTACTTCAGAAAGAAAGTGATGTTTTTGCAACTTTGATTTGATATAATAGATGAAATTTTGAATTTTAAATAAAATCATAATCATTCATAAGAACCGATCATCATAACATTTGTTTTATTTTCACCCAAGCATTTTACAATACAATATGGGAAATATAACAAAATGTTTGCATAAATGTATGGTTCCGCCGGTACAAGAGAAAAATGTATAATTATTCATTTACACAGCACTCTGATAAGAAAAAATACAGACCTTTCTAAAACAGAGCATTAAAAACATATTTTATTTTATATAGCACTAAGTATGAATCATTAGCACAAGCATGTAATAATTTTGCACGTGAATGTCGTGCATAACAGTTATCTACAACCAAAAGAAATGTCATTCGTAGAATTAAGAAGTTTAACTATGTGCATAAAAAGAAATCTAATAATGAACGAATTGGATCAATGTTGGAAAAGACTTTATCTGTGAAATGCGAATTAAATCCATCTTTAACTCTTATATATAGATAATCTGTTTATCTGTCTACACAAACAGACAAAGTTAGCTTGAGATTCTGTCTGTCAAAGGAAGCCCTGCATACAAGAACAGACAAAGTCATCTTGACACGAACAAACAAGGTAATCTCGAATTCCTGTCTGTTGAAGGAGGCATTGCCCACACGAACAGACAAAGTCACCTTGAGTTTAGGTTAATTTCATTAATTGGTCTGAACAAAATCCGGATAGTTGGTAAATTTTCTAAAATCACGAACTGCACATCGTGTTAAATATTATTTTCTTACAACATTCTCTACAGTAGAGATTGTTTCACATATTAAATTTATCAAGAAATAGATTGAATATGATGTTACTAGTTTAAAAGCTAAAATTCCACATTATGAAAAAGTAAATATACCAGTCCTGCATTTAATTTTTGTCTTGTATTACAATTTCATATATTTATGTTAAAACAGTTGCCATTACGCATTTTTTTAACATTTTTTTTTTATTAACAAAAATTGAGTTATTATTATGATAAAAGAGGCAAAAAATGGCGATTTTCAACTGAAATTCCAAAATTGTATTCAGCAAATAAATGTAGGGTGAATTCTTTGAAGAGCTGTCGTACATGTGGCAGGGTTTTAGAATGTATAATATCATTTTTACACAATAGACTATGTGCATTCTGAGACTTATCTTAATGAAATCTGCCGCGATTTGACAAATTTACACATTCATTTTTATAATTGGATATAGGGGAAGAATTTTCTATACACACGAGCTGTGAACTTTAAAATAAATATTTGAAAAAAAGAGAAGAATATAATAAAATGCAATGTGCTATAAGTAATATGTAACAAATTACAAACCCTGTTGAAATGAAGGGTATGTTTGTTTAGCATTTAGTGGATGATGGGATGTTTTACAATGGTGTTAATTACCAATATTTTAATTAACAATGACACACCACTTATATTTATCCGGCATACGTATTCACACACTTTAGATAAAGAGGATCAAACCTTGACTTTAACATATTAAAAATATTAACATTTGTTCATAATGCCGAAAATGAAATTTTGGAAGTTTTTTTTAGGCAATACCTATATCACCTGTGTTGCCCTACATGTCGGTAACGCCTATGGGTAAATTTTTCTAGGTTATACATCAAAATATATGTTGTGAGTGAGTGAGTGAGTGAGTGAGTTGGTGAGTGAGTGAGTGAGTGAGTGAGTGAGTGAGTGAGTGAGTGAGTGAGTGTGTGAGTGAGTGAGTGAGTGAGTGAGTGAGTGAGTGAGTGAGTGAGTGAGTGAGTGAGTGAGTGAGTGAGTGAGTGAGTGAGTGAGTGAGTGAGTGAGTGAGTGAGTGAGTGAGTGAATTAATTAATTAATTAAACAAAAAAGAAAAACAAAGTAAAAATACCGTCTTTTTATAGCTGATTTCCTTCATCACACTGGCCATAGCTTTCGCAGAAGCGGTGGGTCTACCGGTGCGGCGATGGAGATTTCGTCGCAGAAGCGGTGGAAAAACATGGCTGTCGGATAGATTTTTGCTGGTGTTGGTAAGTTTATGACTTATTTGTACGTTATGTTTTTATGTTCTACTGATAACACCTAGTGAGACTGGAGCCCACATATGTACTCTTCCAACTTATTATACGCATGGGGTGCAAATCATGACCAGTTATGCAAACACTTCTGTACAGTTTGACGAGGGGACGCCACTTTTGCCTAATTTTGATTATAACACTACATATGTACTCAAAACGATCCCTAGATACACTGGCATCGCATCGTATGTATGATAATTACACAAAACAACCATATTTTGGAACTATTTGAAATTGATATTACCATTTTAATAAAAGAATTGACAAAAATTGATTACAACGCAGACGGTGGTGGATTCGATTGCAACGCAGTGCGGTGGGCCCGATATCATTTATGTCTTTTTTTTAACGTTAAAGTCACAAAACTTAGGAGTTGAGCTCCAAACACCAAAAAATACAAATGAAATATATATTTGTTAATCCTAACACATATAGTTGTTATATATATCAATGAAAGTAAATATACGCTCTTTTTGCATCATGAACCTTATAAATATGTTTTAATAAAACAATCCCTGTTTTAGATACTAGTTGAACATATTGGGGTGTATGTTAACTACATTTATCACACACCCATGCCGATTTTGCGACTCCGTAAATATGGTATGGCACGGCCGTGCATATATTTTGACGTGACGTCATTAGCGTTATGCTAACATAGTGTAAAGACGCGTTAAATGTTAGCGTTATACTATAGGCGCGTCAATGAAAAATGACTCTTATTTCACTTTAAACGGTTTCTATTTTGGGTATGTGATAAATAGAATATTAAATTCGTGTAAGTTCATTACTGAATTTATTTCACTCGTTGAAAAAAATAATATTATGCTCGCCAGAGGCTCGCATAATATAATTTTATTCAACTCGTGCAATAAATTCAGTATTGAACTTACACTTATTCAATAAACTATGTATGGGTTGTTTAAAAATTCATTATAATGTATACATTAATTATAAAATTATTTTGTATTTTTTTTTCTATTTTCAATCTTTATGCATCATGCACCTTATCAATATGTTTTTATAAAACAATCCCTGTTTTTTTAGATTCTAGTTTAACATATTGGGGTGCATGTTAACTATGAAGTGCTTAAATGGTAATTTTAACTTATAAATTGAATTAAAAATACTTAAAGTTTGTATTTTCTTTACAAACTATGCATTCATGAAATGTTAATTATAGCTATAATTGAATTTAATCTATCAATTTAACAAATCAAAATGTTTTTGTAGTTTAACAAACAAGAGTCATCATTAACTATGCATTACTAACACATTGGTCATAAATATATTTTGAACTTTATTTTTACTTATGAACAGTGTGTGATAAAATTTTAATACATTGATAAGATGAGATGAGATGAGATCTGTTGATAGTGACACTACCTTTAGCTTTATTGCTTTATGTATTTTTTTATTTTATTTATTTCATTTTTTTATATAACTTTACATGTAAACATTAAATTATATCAAATTTTTATTTAACGTGTACAAAGCTATAAGTAGGCTGCATGTAACATAAAAAATTATAGAATGCATTTTGAAATAAAATATTACAAAATACCTGACAAAAAAAAGGCAGACGAAAATGTTGTTTATTGGCCTATGAGCGAATTGCACATGCACGCGTTCAAATTATCGTATATTTTTGTTTGTAAATTGTAATTGTAATCTTTAAGTCAGAATTCAAATTGTCGCTCTTTCGTTTTCGTTGCTTTTCACGGTCTGTCGTTCCTCCTTTGGTTGGACAGTTTGGTCAAAGTCAAAGTATTTATTAGCATAAACATATATACATGTTTCTCGCCACACATAATTGGCGGTTATATTAACAAAAGTAATATAATATTGAAAAGTATGAAAACATATAATTCATGTTTCATGTTCATGTTTTAACTAAAGATGGGCAGTTTTAAGTACACATAAACACATACAATACAAGATATGTCATATTTAACATATCTAATAATATACAGCAAAAATATGAAAAATAGAAAGAAATACATATTTTATTATACAACAACACTCTCGTTTCTCTTCTTTAAAGCCAGATAGACAAATTCTGCAAGTTTAATTATAACAGATCATTTGGTTGTTGACATAAGCTTATTGAATTTATTCATATTAGGCCATGTGTAATAATAATTATCTAAAAGAGTTAAACGTAATTCTCTATAAAAAGGACACGTTCTATGCCCGGAGATTTATGGAAACCCCATATTTCAGAGCGATGATGATATTTTATGTATTAGAATAAGTGGTAATTTATTGTCATTACAAAACGACTTGTATGTGTGCTTATGTTATGCAGTACCCGAGAACAGTAGTAGACAATCAATGATAGAAACAATTATGTTTGATCGTCTTACGGACTTTATTACTAGCTTAGGGTCTACATGTGAAGAAAATCTAAATCTTATGTTATTTGGCGACATGAATGCTCACACAAGTAATTATCCTGATTTTGTCACAGATGATAATTATTGTACTCATATGAATGTTTTACCTGTTGATTATGACATTGACCCAGTTATGAATCGTTATTCACAAGATAAATGTCGTGTAAATAGCTATGGTTTAACATTGTTAGATATTTGTAAACATACTGGCCTAAGAATTTTGAATTCAAGATTTGGCAAAGATAAATATATAGGTCGCAACACATTTGTTGGGAGTAGAGGTAGTAGTTTAGTTGATTATGTAATAAGTACACAAAATTTGTTTCAATATATTGACGTTTTTGAGGTACAAGATCCAAATATATTAAGTGATCACTGCCTTGTGGATATATCTCTTGTTTTTAATAAACCTTTATCTGTACATGTACAAAATGCCAAGCCATGTGAAACTTTAGATAGCTTCAAATATGTGTGGAATAACGGTAAAAAGCAGATGTTTGCTGAAAACCTATCTTCTGAAAATACGATGAAAAAACTTAATTATTTCAATGTCAAGGTGAATAATGTTAAGTCTTCTTCTGATATTGATGAATGTATTAATGATTTTTCTAATATTATTGACGGGGTTGCGTCCCCTTTGTTTAAAAAGGATATTAAACACGCTGATAGCGATACTTCAGCCAGTCATATTGTTGATTGTAAGTGGTATACGCAAGAATGTTTTGAACTTAGAAATACTTTTCATAAAATGTTAAACGTCTATCGAAACAATAAATCTGATTTTAATAGACAAAATATGGTTCATGCACGTACGAAATATAAATCATGTATACGCAAATGTAAAATGGATTATGACCGTAATGAAACGGCGAAATTAACCGACGCTAAACATAAAAACGTTAAGTTGTATTGGAAAATGCTTAAAACTTGTGCTGGTGTTAAACAGTCTAATATTCAAATTGATGTATTTCAAAAATATTTTGAGTCTGTAAATAACCCAGACGATCACTTTTTTAGGCCTGATGAAGATGTTTTGTATTTTATAGAGAGGTATGAACAAAATGATTTTAATATAATGTTTCATGAATTGAATGTCCCTATCACTGAACAGTGCTTATTAAAAGCAATCCGTCAACTACAGACAAATAGAAGTAGCGGTCCGGATAAATACCTTAACGAATTTTTTATTAATGGTAAACATGTTTTAATGCCATTTTTGCTAAATTTGTTTAACAAAATATTTGAAGTAGGATACTTCCCAGAAAGTTGGTCTGAAGGATTTGTAATACCCCTACATAAAAAAGGCAATATTAATGATGAAAATAACTATAGAGGAATTACATTATTGAGTACATTAGGTAAATTATTTTCACGTGTTTTAAATAATAGACTGGTAGAATGGGCAGAAAATTATGGTGTATATATTGAGGCCCAGTCAGGTTTCAGACAAAAAATGGGCACGGTAGATAATATATTTGTTTTGCATGGTTTGATTTCTCATGTGATTAATAACGGTAAAAAATTATATTGTGCTTTTATTGATTTTAGTAAAGCCTTTGATTATGTTGTAAGAGACAACTTGTGGCTGAAATTAATACAATTAGGCGTCCGTGGCAAAATGTTGAATATTATAAGATCTATGTACAACTCAGTTAAATCTAAAGTAAAATATTGTAACTCTTTAAGTGAACCATTTAATTGTACTTTAGGGGTACGTCAGGGTGAATGTTTATCACCTTTTTTATTTGCTATGTTTCTAAATGATATTGAAGACATGTATATACATAGTGGTATGCAAGGTATTGATGTCAATATGTTTAAAATTTTTCTTATTTTATATGCGGATGATATTGTTTTATTTGCAAACACTGAAAATGAATTACAGAATAGTCTAGATATGTTATATGAATATTGTAATAAGTGGAAATTAATTGTTAACACTGATAAAACTAAAATTATGATTTTTCGTAAAGGCGGCCGATTGTCTACTGATACTATGTTTTATTATAATAACCGTCCTGTCGAAGTTGTCAATAAATTTACATACTTAGGTATTGTATTCACTACTGGAGGTTCTTTTTCTGAAGCACAAAACACACTTTCGGGTCAAGCACAAAAGGCTATATTTAAAATGAACAAGTACTTATATAAATTTACAAATATCTCTGTGCAACATAGATTAGAACTTTTTGATAAATTAGTATTACCAATCTTGAATTATAGCAGTGAAGTGTGGGGTTTTATGCACGGTAATGCTATAGAAAGAACTCATTTATCATTTTGTAAACAGTTACTTGGAGTTAAAAAATCAACACAAAATGATTTCATATACGGTGAACTGGGCAGACTTTCACTTCAGTCATTACGTTATTTCAACATTGTTAAATATTGGATAAAAATTATATGTACAAATGAAAACAAATATATAGCAAAGGTATATCTAATGTTGAAAAATGATTTAGAACAATTTCCTAATAAGAAAAACTGGTGTTCGTTGGTAAGAGATTTATTATGTAACCTTGGGCTTAATGATGCATGGTTTTATCAAAATGTCGGAAATGTAAATGTATTTCTTAGTTTAGTTAAACAAAGATTTAAAGATCAATTTATTCAAAATTGGACTGGTAGACTAAATGATTCATCTAGAGCTTTATTTTACAGATGTATTGCACAATTTCAACTACAATCATATTTAAAATGTATAGGTGTGAGAAAATTTTGTACTAGTATGACAAAACTGCGATGCTCCTCGCATAGATTATGTATTGAAACAGGAAGATGGGCAAGACCTGTCAGTGTACCTATAAATGAACGCAAATGCACATTCTGCAATGTGTTAGAAGATGAATTCCATTTTGTATTACAATGTAGAATGTACTCTCAATTAAGAACACAATATATACCAATTTGTTACTGGAGATCTCCAAATATGTTTAAATTTATAGAATTAATGAATACTGAAAATCAATTGTTAATCAGAAAACTGAGTATATATATTTCAAAAGCATTCGTGATGCGCTCAGATATTTTATATGGAGCTGATTAGTATGTTAATGATTTTCATATCTACAACTATGTCTATACTTTTGTTAAAACTAGACTTATAGTACTACATTGTATGTTTCTCTTATTATATTATTGTCCCAATCGACATGTTGGTTAATATAGGCTAGTCATATGAATATGTAATATTTCTTCTATGTCAGTCATATAAATGTGTGATTCATCCTATATAATATAGTTTCATAGCTCAAATATATGTATATTTTACAAGCGAAACTGCTGTTATCTAATTGTTCCTCCTCAAATCTTGTCATTGATGGCAAGATCTGGGAATAAGGAAACACATAAGTAAACATACATCTTAAGACTAAAGAGCAACTTACCGGGTGACTAATCTTGTATTTCGCTTTTGACAAGATTATCCCCCTTAAATTTTTCAATCTTTTCTTCATACAAAGTACTTTATTAGAAAAATGTCTGGACAGTACACATTTATATACAAATTTGTTCCATTTTATTAGATAACTGCAGTTAATTATATTTAAGAAATTATATGGTATATCAATATATTGTTAAAGCTATAGTGCGGTGGATGTTACATAACTCGATGTACAGGTCTAGCGATAAGACCATAGCAATTATCTCCCGTGCACAATAAATGCTTTGACAACAATGGTGTATAGGCAGTATATAAAATGTATGTAAAATTCACACTTTCGTTATCAACATGATTTAATTCAATATTCAATTGAGAAAGATTTTAATCTATCAAATTATCTTCTTTACTAGTGATAGATCCAATCTAATATGTAAAGTCAGTACAATTTGATTTTTGTCACACGTAAAACGTATGTTGCATATATACTTTTGACACATACGACGAAAATGTGAATTACTATAAGCATGTAAATCATTTAATAGGTAAATACATTGTATATGTTTTCATTTCCTATGTAAAATGTGCTATTGCAATGCATGTATGAGATCATGTCAGTTTTGCACGTTTGCCATATTATATGTTTTGCATATTGTACCACATGGGTCTATGACCTTCTGGGAAAAGATAAATAAACTTGTTAAAACTTGTTAAAATAAACTTGTTATTTCTGATCCGTAACATAAAATTGGTAAAAGAGTTTTAATTTATCTTCAATATCTAAATTAACATTATCAAAAAGGGAGTTCAAAGAATAAAGAGCCTTTAAAGCTTGGGCAGACAATGATTTTTGAGCTTGATAAAAACTTCCATTAGATGATAGCGTTACTCCTAAATAAGTAAATGTTTTAACTTGTTTTAAAATTTTATTGTCATACTTAAGCGATATATTTGAAGGTTTATTACCTTGACTAAAAACCATTACAACTGTTTTATCTGAATTAACTTCAATACCCCATTTCCTACAATAATTATACAATTTATTAAGTAGAATTTGTAAAACTTGTTCAGAGTAAGAAAATAAAGCAGTATCATCTGCGAGCAACAACAAATAAATTTGTAATTCCTCAATGGTAAAAACATCTATACTATCGTCAGCTAAGTGATCTTGCATATCATTAATAAACATAGTAAACAACAAGCCCGTGTAACTATCAAAAAAGTCAGATGTGAGCCATTATTGCGTACACATAATTTCACACCCTCATACATGCTTCTTAGAATTTTTAACATTTTACCTGAGAGTTTGGTGGTTTTTGTTGTCCAACTTTGTGTCATCTATTATTATAACGTTTGCTTTTTAATAATTGTTTTCTATATGAAAGCGTATTTGAAGTTTCTGATTGATCTTTTGATTATATCATAATCTATTCTTAGACAATAAAGACGTCTGGCTCTGCCAGACATTATCAATCAAATTTCTAGGTTTGTATTTCAACTCTACTGAGGATGACACAAATTAACAAGGAGGAACATGTACCGTGGTAAAAGTAAAACATAAATACATTTCCAAACTTTTCATGAAAATAAACATGATATTGAGGCGTGCTGCTTTAAAATCCTAATAATTGTATATTTATTAATTCCAGCCCATATACTTATCATATATTTCAATAAAACTTACATAATATTATATGCTATTTTGAAGAAAAAGTAAATATTTATACGTCAAACACAAGATAAAAAATGTGTTAGAAAAAATCGCACATCCTTCAAATCACCTTGCAATTGATTCTATTTCCAATATTTTCGCATTATCCTTTTGTCAACAGGTGACACGAGTCATCTATTAAACATATATTACTGATACTTATTATATATTTTCATCATATTTTTCTTTTTCAACAATATCAAACTTCATCTTTAATATACAAAACACACTATGTGAAAAATTTTAAACTATCGCCTTTTTATTTATTTACAAAATATTTCAACAAATTCAAGCGTGACACTCAGCTCTGTCGTATTTAAATGCGGTGCGCTATGATTGTGAGAACCCGCATTATCCCGAATGACTCCGATTATAGCAAGGCTGGTTCAAAGCTCATTTATATACAGCATATCTGAGAGTCGTTTTGTTTTCAAAAAAGCGTATATTTACTTTCATTGATATATATAACAACTATATGTGTTAGGATTAACAAATATATATTTCATTTGTATTTTTAGGTGTTTGGAGCTCAACTCCTAAGTGTTTGTGACTTTAACGTTAAAAAAAGACATAAATGATATCGGGCCCACCGCACTGCGTTGCAATCGAATCCACCACCGTCTGCGTTGTAATCAATTTTGTCAATTCTTTTATTAAAATGGTAATATCAATTTCAAAAAGTTCCAAAATATGGTTGTTTTGTGTAATTATCATACATACGATGCGATGCCAGTGTATCTAGGGGTAGTTTTGAGTACATATGTAGTGTTATAAACAAAATTAGGCAAAAGTGGCGTCCCCTCGTCAAACTGTACAGAAGTGTTTGCATAACTGGTCATGATTTGCACCCCATGCGTGTAATAAGTTGGAAGAGTACATATGTGGGCTCCAGTCTCACTAGGTGTTATCAGTAGAACATAAAAACATAACGTAAAAATAAGTCATAAACTTACCGACACCAGCAAAAAACTATCCGACAGCCATGTTTTTCCACCGCTTCTGCGACGAAATCTCCATCGCCGCACCGGTAGACCCACCGCTTCTGCGAAAGCTATGGCCAGTGTGTTCATAAACTGTAAGAAAAATTTAGGCTAAATGATCCACATTTTATTTTTTGTGATATGTCCAAAGAGGTGTCATTTGTGTTTTTAAAACCATGCAATGCTATCTCAATCTGATTTAAGGGTTATAAGTAAGTAAGTAAGTAAGTAAGTAAATAATTTATTATAGTGACATAAATATTATGCTATATGTTACAAATATACAGTAATTTAGATGTATTGAAAGCATCTGGCCCAATGGACCTATAAGTCACCAAAACCAAGACATCATAATTCATTCCATTATTGATCAATGATATGATTACATAGACACTAGATATATAAAGTTATATACAGTTAGATATACATCTAAATTAAATTTTACAAGTTAAAATAAATTTGTATGGCATTTAACTAGGTTGTATATAGAGTTGTTCTTCTATGCAGATATGAATTAACAATATCTTTCGCTGATTTTCGCGGATAATTGTTTAAGAGATATGCTCTGCTCTGTAAGATGTAGGTAAAGTTTTTGGGGTGTCAATATACATTGGGGGCCAATCAGATCTGTCATTGATTTATATTGCAATCCAATCAATTTATTAGCCGAATGGTAATTCCTTTATTCATTGGTAATTGAAAATAATAACTGCAATAGCCAAACCCTGACAAACTTTATTACATGATGATTCTGGTACGGCCAATGAAATTTTAGGTGATCATCCAATCAAACTCATAATTTTTCATATTTTCATTCATTAATGCTATTCTTTGCTAATCTTTACGTAAATACTTTTGTTGCAGAAATTTATTAAAATGTAGGAAGTTGTTAATAGTAAATATGTCCAATGGGAATAAAAGAATGCACAAAATATGTTTGAAAAACTGGGTCTTTTAAAAAAAAAACTGCCTGATCTTTTTATGACACTACATTTTATTCCTACAATGTTTACCTATTACGTAGTGTTTAAAACATAATATATCCTCTCTCTGTGTAGTCAAAAGATCTTTTTTTACATTTAAAAAGAAACTGTATAAAAATAATCAGTATTTGCAAATATCAAATTTGGGCATAATATAGACCCTTCCATTTAAGTGATAACAGTCAGGGAAGAGTTACTTCCCTTACCGGATGTGACGTAAATGGGGGATAAAACTATGCAGGCCGCATAGAATGTTAGTTTATTGAAAAGTTAAATGCGCAAATACCGATCGTTCAATTATGATTATAACAGGTAAAAATTTACGCATGCATACATAAATTCAATATCAAGACAATAGAAAAAAAAACAAAGATTGAGATTAACTCTCGCTACGGAGTGAAACAGCGAAATTTCAAAGTGAATATATTTATTAGATCTAGATTTTCTCTAATGCCAGGATAAAAAAGCTAGTTACTAAATCAAATTTTAATATTTTATAAACACCCATACACACTGAAATTGCCTATTATAAATTTAAATGACCATTTTCTAGTTTTCTGTGTTATTTTCTGTCATTTAGAAAATTCCGGTGTACATTTTGTATTTGTGACAAACATGAAAATAAGATTGCCAGTGTCTTTTGATAATTGTTTTTTCAAGCTTTAATACAAAAATAACAGAATGCATTCTGTCAATCCTTACTGATTCTTTTTCATTATGCCGTATAAAAAATATTTTAAAGAACCAGTGAAGGGTATAATTTTATAAATATTCCGAAAAGAACGAAAACCATGTGGCATTGACTTTTATAATTTTAGATTTGCAACAGACGATTATAAGATAATTTTAATATTAAAAATCTATTCTTATGGTTATAGAAATAAAGACCTTTTCCCAGTAACTTATTTCATAGATAAATAGATGTGTATAAATAAACGCCACTGGGCCGTAACATATTAATTAACAGGGTGCATAATTATGTTGTATGTACAAGCGGCACTTGGCTGTAATATCATAAATCACCAGGGTGCATTTTTTAAAGTTATAACATTACATCAGATTACGTCACTTTTGTTAGTTGTCAAAATATTTATGGTCCGAATTTTGTTATGGATCATCCTAGGGACTTTATTGGTCATGCCTTACTGATTTGATACTCGATCCAGAGTCCTACCAACTGGCACAGTCAAAAATACGTAAAATTATATTTCATTTAATAACAAATTTCCGTGAAGGTGTTTCACAACTTGTTCTTGTTTTTTTTGTGATTTTTTTAAATATATGATAAGCAGTGTATGCATTTTCTTTATCAGCTTAAATATATTGGTGTGATGTACGATTTTTTGAGAGTGCATTTTTTGCCGACACAAATAGTATACAGTCATGTACATTCAAAAGAAATTTTACTTTTTATGCCATTACATTTTTTTTTTGGAAATTACATAGATTTATATTGTTGTTTTTCTCTGTCTTAGTAATGCTTAAATCAAAATGATTTTTTATAAACCAGTATCTTGCAATTTATTACGCAGTCGTTTTTCGAAACTACAGAATCCTTACATTTTTGAAACTCAAAATATATTTTGGGTATTGTATGTTAGCAGAGACATAGATACATTATCTATATCTCTGGTATTAGCAAATTAGTACAATATAACTGCCTGGTAAATTTTTCATTATTAAAAATATTACGAAAATGGTAATCATGATCAGTTACCCAGCCATAAGGTCTACTATTAAAACAAGTCGTTAACCTTATTATAGTAAACATTTTTATTCATTTCACCATCCTTTTATGTAATATCTTATTCAATAACACAAAATTTTGGCAATTTCAATCTGCCAATCTTACAACAGAAAGGATTAAGATCTTTATATCCCTCTATTATTGTATTTAATCGTATCGGCATTGTCCACCGTATCCCCCAATGACGTCATCAAAGGGCGACAACTTGAATACGGTCTTAAATGAAAGGGTCTATATCCTTTATTTTTTGTGATATATCCAAAGAGGGATCATTTGTGTTTTTCACACCATGCAATGCTATCTCAATGTGATTTTAGGGTAATAAAGCTTAATTTTATAAAGTTACTTCAAAGGGACTCCAATAAAGATTTTTGAAATGACGGGACTTGAAATAATTTTAGCGATTCATATTTAATTCGCTACCAAGGACCCATACCTACACAACTACGTATAAAATTGATTTATATTAGGCTCATGGGGCTCTAACACGTCCAAAACAAAGCCATTGACATATCGAGTAAAACAGTCATGATGACATTCAGAAATTCAGGTTAAAACAATTTTTATTGTCCATGAGTACGACCTGTTAAGACTCTTCTGGATTAAATTTATACTCGTAAGTAATCTCATTCTTTATCAGATATCCTTGTCTTTATAAACATGTATTATAAAATATATATATATATATATATATATATATATATATATATATATATATATATATATATATATATATATATATATATATATATATATATATATATATTCATGATATTTTCCTTATATGCAGTTTTAAAAAGTAACAAATAATTATTTGTTAAAATATCATGTAATTTTAATATTTGAAATTGAAAAAAATAATTATACAAAAACAGTTAATTGACCTATGCAATACATTGCATTATAAGGTACTTTAGGTCTGATTGGTTAACTGAAAATCAAAATAAAAAAAACCTTAAATCAAATATTTATTTAAACACAATTTTATTTCATGCTCAATTGAAAGTAAATGGTGACCATTAAAAATATAACAGGTTTTATATTGTAGAAAATGCTGGGAAAATTTGAAATATTTCAGAAAGCCATTTCAATTGTAAACATCTAAGATTAACTTTAACGGACCAGTGTCACTATTAAGGAGCAAAACTTAAAATGTCTTATTGTAATTAATAATGTTGCTTAGAGATGTTCTTATTACAATGAGAATTATCGAAGTTTGTAAATGAAATTCTAAAAACGATATGCCTTAGAATTCGCCAATATTAATGTTCATGTTCCTAACAAAAGCCTATATACAATACAATACAAATATATAAAAAGATAATCAACATGACCACATTATCTTTAGAAAGGCAAAAATATCAAAATAGTTACAATATACACATACAATATGCATGTAGTTGAAACGGCATATAAACATATAAATGTATTTGTATCATTACATCAATAAATGAATAAACTTTCATTATGAAATTTACTTATCAAAATTTTGTCATAAATATTGAAAAACGCAATAGCATATAGTATTAATAAGTAGCAAATATAAAACATCAAATAGAATAGTAAAAATGTTGAAACCATGCATGCAATTTCATGTAAAACGGTTAAACCTATTGTATATATACATGTGAACGTAACAATGACGGTAACAATGTTGCAATCACCAAAAGAAATAAATATAAATATTACATAACTATTATTCTCTCTAATATTACATACGGAAAGAACCTTATTCATACTAGTTAATATCATTATTTACACAATTATTGGAATAAACACAATTATTCTATTGTACAACATAATTGTTTCAATTGTCTCTCCTTAGTTTATTCAGCAGTCTTGCTTATTTTGTCGGGAGAATCATTCTGAATGGTTGCATTGTTTGCAAGCAGAGCCTTCACAGATGTGTGAGAATCAAGCAGCAGTACCAAAGCGTCGTGAAGGAATCTGTACTGTTCCTGTGAACGTTAAATTTTGTAATAACAAAATTGGACAATATCATACAAAACCAACACACCGAATCTAAGTTAACTTCGTTAAATTCAAGTTTAATCAAAATTATAATTATGACAAAGGCACCGTAAAGCTTGGGCAATGTTCGCTTGAATGTCATGTGTGATTAATTAAAAATGATTTTTCAATTAGGAAGATATAAATAAGAAACTTGTCTTGATAATAATAATTCATCTTAAAAAGCCTCCCGGGGTGGGGCAGAAATATAAGCCCTTGAAATTGAATTTTTGCATGATTATACTCAAATTGGTTTTCCCATATTTATATGTGTAAAATATGTGACGCCCCGTGGATTGGCCAATTTTGACCCAAGTTTATAATTTATAACATTTTTGAAGAGGTAACAAGGAAATGATATATAACAAAATATTTATACTCAAGACATTGTAGTTTCACAAAATAAGACTGAAATGTGTTTTTCTCATACAAAACTTTATCAAGTGAATCCAGGGGCGGGGTCAATATTGACCCATGGGGCATGACTAACACCAGTTCCGGTAGGCCTAAAAGGGAATGCTACATGTCAAATATCTAGCCTCTAAGCAATGTGATTACATGAAATATGTCTTAAATGAGCTTTCCTATAGTAATTTATATTAACTAAATGAACTTAATTTCTTATTTTCTCTATTTAATGACCTCGAAGCGGAGCCAATATTGACCCAAAAGCACCATATATACCAGTTATGTTGTAGACCACAAGTGATGTTACATGCCAAATATCTAAGTTCTTGGAATTGCAGTTTCACACAGTAAGCCACAGATGTCTTTTCTCTATATGGGTTTTTATAAATCAAGAGACCAATGAGGCGAGGCTATATTAATGTAAGACACATGATTTATATCAATTTTGTTAAAGTAAAAAAGGCAATGATACATGCATTATATCTTATGGGACCAATTTGTGTCATGAGAAGCTCAAATCTGTGTTCTGCATATCATTTTAGTATTATAATATTAAGTAATTATTCTGCCAAAAAGTTTTAATTTTTCGGATCAAATATAAAAGGGTGCACATGAAATGTTGAAATTTATACAAAATCACTAAATATGACCTTGACGCTACCTGAGGATGTGCAAACCTGACTCCGCACATTATCTCATTATTGTTAATATTTCTGCCATGTCATTTCAATTTCCATTTCAATTTCCATGCAGCGGTTCAAAAGATACAGATGGCTTACAAAATTGCTAACAGGCGGCCGGACGAAAGGTCGGCCAGGTGCATAAAATATGGGCCGAAATTGTTTTGGGCGTATAATAATAATAATAATATAAAAGATTTTACACTATAAAACCTATAATTAAAAATATGCAGCGTTTGTACCACGTTATGTTCGAAAAGAAATCATTATCAGTTCCTATCATATCGGTATCAGTTAAGCTTTGTTCCCATCTCAAGTATCCGAAATATCCAAATGCATATCATACCCTGTATAAAATGGCATGATTTCATTTTCAAAGTCGAAGGCATTTACATCAAATGCAAATCATACTCCATCTGGTCTTATTTTCATTTTCAGGGTATAAAATGTATTGAACATGTAGCAAATAAGTTCTTCCGAAATGTCAATAATTGTGCAATAAAGATTCATTATTGATTGTCACTTCACTAATTTGAAACTCGACTAGCGTCTCGTGAAATAGGTTTGAAAACTGTGTACTCGTCCAAAAAATCTTGTGCATTATACAGACCTGGTGTTTTGATGTTTTGTCCCCCCCCCCTCCCAATCTTTTAATTTATTGCTTATTTCAATAAGTTGTTTAATTGCAGGTTTAACTTGTTCGGTTCTAATAACGTGTAAGATATTAATGAATTGATGAAAATAGTTGATTGCCTACAGGAGAATTAATCTTCGACATTTGACCAAAAAGACTGCTTACTGTATATATCACCGGTACTTAAACTTTTGAACCTGTCGCTCACAAAATTGATCTTTGTTTACAAGAATTTGAAAGATATGTACATGTTTAACAGCGAAGATGATGACCTACCACTGTTTGTACTAAACTAACTCGATCCTCTCTGAGATTTCTGACACATGCAAATATATCCACTGTTCTCTCGGAAACTCCCTCATTCGCTAGTATGTCCAATGCAATAAATGTACCTGTTCGTCCAACCCCGGCACTGTAAAATATGTTAAATATTTCTGTTATTTACGAAGTAAAGACAAATGGTAAATATTAGTCGTAATTTGGATAAATTTATTTGTTTATGCTTTCGCCAAAATATTTCAAGTTCATTGATCAACTTTATATATTTTAGATGCCGCAATTGTCATTATCTTTCACAAACAAACACAATCAAAACCATTTGTTTTATCTTTTCTCTCGTGTGGTATGTCTTGTTACAACAATTTTTGTTGTTATGTGTTATGTGCTAGCTCAAAATATGGCTACGCACTTCATCTAAGTGTTGTTTTATTGCTTGGTCCTTCGATCCTTTGTGATTATTCATAACATGTATATCATAGATTATGCGGGTGTTTCGGGTGTAGGAATAGTTGGGCTTTTCATTTTCTCTTTGTTTTGTATTGCTGTAAAAAGATATTCCTTGTTAAAGATAAAAATTGTTAAAGATTTGCTACGAACAATTTTATTGTTACCTGCAGTGTACTATCATGGGCCCTAGCTCGAACGTAGGTATTCTTGTGACTTTCTCCCAAAACTCTACAATGGTATGTGCATCTTTAGGTGTACTTTTGTCTGGCCATGCAGTAAAGTGCATTTGATAAAGTACTCTCTTTTCAAATTTCTGTAACAGATAACTTATTTCTTTAAAGCTGAATTATTTCTAAAATGACGGTCATTTATCTTCTCAATTTGTTTGCTTTTCTTTTTACTGATGTGTTATTTTTATTACTGGAAACAATCTATTATAGATATAAATAGTAAGGGCGCTAAAGTTCAATGAAATATCTAGTAGTGATATTTTATTAACCGGTTACTTGCACTAGGTCGAGATGGCTCTGGATTTTTATTTATTTGTTTTAACAGTTCCGCTATTCATCTCCTCTTTTCAAGTTTTGTTTATCCCCCCCCCCCCAAAAAAAAAAAGAGAGCCATAAAACTTATGACCACAAAGCGTGTTTAGCGCCAAAATTTGTATTCGACTACTTGTTATCGGGAACTGATTGGATATATATATATATAAGTTTACACAGGTGCCTTTGTACAAATAACCCCGATCAAATTGGAGATAGGCTAATAGGATGGGGCCAACAATCTCTGTCAAGTATAGACATTGCCTTATCCTCTAAGCAACAATTACCGAAGTGTTTAATGGTAAACGAGAATGTTCAATAGAAATGTATTTCCGACGTTGTTTCAAAAATAAAAATGAGCGCAATCAAGTGTACATACTTGGCATGTCAGAAAAGGATTGAATAGCAAGAAATAAATATTCATTTGCTCATTGCCATTTCCTGACTTTATTTCATTTGTTTATTTATTCATGTTTTTGATTTTCTTTAACAAATAACGCAGCTACATAGTTGTACATAATTAAAACAAATGTTGAACAACTTTTCTCTTACCTCGATGGAGAATATTCTGACAGTAAAACAGGTATAGATTTCCTCGGATTTACCTGTAACTTTTACATCTCCATAGGTGCAACACATGTCTTTATCTGGCCAGTACTTGTCACATTTTTTCACCTAAAGTTTTCATAATAATTGAGTTTTTTATAATAATCATGTGTGAAAAATATTGCACCAGTTCCTTCTGATAACCAAATTATCAAACAATGGTAAATATTAATTGACAAAAAATAATTGGCCAGCACTATGGCCATCAAGATTGTACACTCTTTGGAAGAAAACTGTTTTAATGAGGGAAAAAATATGTGACACATGGTTTGCATTTATTCATCTCCGTACAAAAACCTGTTAACAAGGTAGTTTTGATACGATAAATTATAATAGTTAAGATAGTTTATTAAGATAGTTTCGAATCCACTTCGACACATACGAAAAATATTGTTACTTACCCCTAGCTCTGTCAGATTGGTCAGCATGACTATTTTACAAACTCTTTCTTGCCAGACCATGTTCCAGAACACTCCAAAATCATCACCCATTTGTTTAATTGTTGGTCCTTTATATAATAATAATGATCATAATATAAATAGCGATTTTATAGTTGTCGTAACTATATACAATGTACTATACTTTAATGTGCTATATTATTTTGAGTGTTGTATACGTTATGTAATGCGATTTTTATCTGATGCAACGATTCAAATTTAAAGCCAAAAAACAAACAACATTTTACCATTAGAACATTTTAACAGTAAATTAAATACATTATTCACAAGACAAAAACACTTTTTCTTATATAACATATAGAGATAAACACTTGCACATTACATACATACCCAGAGATGCTATATAAGCCTTTTGTCGTTTATAACCCTAGAATTTAAACATTTTCAGATATAATATCATGATTAAAGAATAGCACTTTTCCAAGTTTTGAAATAAGATAAACGGATTCATAAAAAGTAATCAAGCATGAAGTGTAGATATTGGTTCTATTAAAATATCCCTGTTCATAAAAAGCAGTGGTAACTTCCCTGATAAAACAAATTTCATCATTTACATACTTATATATTATTTGAACTGTAAATCATGTAAGTAGTCATCTTCAAATGTATATTTGTTGACAGGTTATAGGCCCAATATAAACGTTGGTCATTTTGCTTAAACAGATTTACAATTTTGCAACATCCGCTATTACAAAAGAAATGACGTATAGACGTAATGATTGTCAAGTAAAATCATGAAGTTTCAAGAGCTGTTTTATGAATATTATAGTGTTTGATTAAATAAATAGAAAATTAGATAAATATATGTTTTACGAGGAAGATATGAGAATATTTCATGAGTACATGGAGTAATTCCTGTTTAGTTAAACAAATATCATATTTTGTCGCTTTAAGTATGTACATAAAGAGAACATTTAATACGAAACTGAACATAACAGATACGGAAAACATGACGTATGTTAATAGTTTGATGTTTGAAGCAAATTATTACCAGTATGACTGAGGGACCTTCTGGGAAATATGTTCCCGTAAAAGGTGCAAAAGAATTATTTACCTAATTATTTCTAAGACTATAACATATACTTATTATAAAAATAAATCGTCTTCACTCAAAAATTTGAATAAGTCACAATAGAGAGATTGAGTGATAAGTAAACATTAAATTCTGAAGTCCAAACAGAATTCCATGTTGAATTGTTTAAAAACATGACTCACGTCTATATAGCTAGCATTGATATAGTCTGATTCCATGTCTTTCACAATAACTCTTCTGCTGTCATCTATGCAGGTGATCACATAAAACATATTTTACTTTGAATTGTTAAATAATATAACGAGAACATAGAAATTACTCTACATCAATGTAAATTCAGTTGATAAAATGTTAAATTCAGTCATTTGGAAAAAAGGTTAATACTGAAAATGAACTGAACCAAATGACAAAAAACAACAAAGAAACGGAAAACGCCGTTTATCCTGGAAAAGAATACAGTAGCTGTTATGATTTATTGATTTAAAATATATTAGCTAGTTTTAGAAAATTTAGGAACATGAGTATTTTTGTTTTATATACATTTATTAAATCATTATTTCATAAACAAAAATAATACGACAACAAGATCGTAATGGAAATCAGCAACCATATTAAAAATCAATGACGTTATATCATCAGTGAGTAAACTATGGCATTTGAGGGATAATACAAACGGTGTTTTAATATCGTACATATTATCCGATCAACTAGTACTAAATCGTATGCAATTTGGAAAGGTAATGTCATTTGTTAGTTTGATTCAAGTAAGCATGCATATTTTGTAATGACTTACATGGGTAAACACCTTCTTAACGATTTTTCCTAATATTTTCTGTCTTCTGTGACGCATAAAAAGGCATAATGAGTCCTGCTGGTAGGTCCTAAAAATAAACCGAAAATATCTTTTTGCAGAAGTGCATAATAACCTGTACTATAGTTTGTTCTTCAAATTTAAATTGACATACTGTACGGTATTTAAAAAGAAATAAGATAGCTTTATAGGTAATAAAAGAAAGCATGACAAAACATTTTCATTCATAGTATAATTTCAAAAACAAGCAAGAAATAAATACCAAAAAAAAACAAAACAGTGTTTTCTTTATTGAATTATATTTTTCCACTTTGAATCCCATCAAGACTTAATAATCCACAGCCTTACTTTAAAATTGTAGCTTATTGATCAAAATTATTCAAGGAAATAATAAATATCTTTGAATGTTACCATAAATTCCTCAATGTATTCAAGGTCTGTTTTGTTTTTTACGAAATCTCTGAGTTTATCAACTGGCACTCTACGTTTGAAGAACTCTTCCGTGTTGGCGTATAGAAAGGCATCAACCTGATTGGTAATATTAGATAACATTAAAACAGAAATTGAAGTTTAGATTAATGTTTATATGGTTACAAATATAACACGCAAACTACAAAAAATTCAAATTAAATAGATATCTTCTTTCATGATATAAATTATTTTGTAAATCGCTAAGCCTCACGTGGAAGACTGGCCTAGTTAAACTGTGTTGCCTGATTAAACACAACCGTTACTCAATCACTCACTCAGTCACTCAGTTTCTTACTTACGTACTTATGTAGGTTACTTTCATCAACATCGCACTTACTTATAGCATTGTCAATTGAAAAATGATTTGCAAGTTTACAACAGTAGAACCGGGGAAAAAGAATTAATTATCATCTTTCAGGCAAGAAAAATGAATCTGAAAGAAAACTCGCATATATTTCTTATAAACATACCAATTCATTGTCATCTGCAGGTTGGATTTCATCCTCATTGTCTTCAGTGATGTTTTGAAATTGTTTCCGTTCAATACTTGCATATTCATTTACGTTTACATAAAATATATTTATATTTTCCTGTTCGGTTGGTTCAACACTACCGACTATGACAGCTGGATTAATATTTTCCACTCGTTCTACATGTTGCTGATTTCTCTTATCGTCTAAAAGGCACAATTATTATCAGATAAATTTTCAGGAAATAGAAGAAAATTATACCTTTTTACTTAATGAGAATGACTTCAAAATCTTTAGCAAAAATGAGGAAAATATAATTCAAAAAAATATAAATAAGCCATACAATAAAACATATGGGTCAAATGAGTGAAATTCTACTTGTACTATTTCAACAGCTGAACAGTATTTATATCACATACAGGACATAAAGTATTTAAAAAGGAACAAATCAATGTGATACTCTTTGTATGTTCCCTTTTATTACTTAGTTTAAATATATAATTATGCTTTGTCAACTTCTTATGAATTTCTTCTCTACCATATTGAGATGCATCTGGTGATAGGCAACACCGTTTGAAATGTTGTCAATTTACATGTATAAATTTCAATTTCAATTTCTTATTGCGCATTATTTTGTCATATTTCTTATTTGATGTAATAAGATAATATTACACTTAGTCTTACTATAAGTAATTCTTCTAAAACTATTGTATAAAATCAAATCTTTAACATGACCTTATTGAAATTAATAATTGATCCTAACAGGCTTTGAATCATAATTATTTCAAAAGTAAATAAAACACGATTTTGCTTTCCTATCATTTTCCCTATCTATGACAAATTTAATTTCTTTCATGAGAAAATCATATTTTAACACGCATATATGACACACAACTGTAAATATCTATATCGTAAAAAAATGAACACAATGAAAAAACGAAAGGGCACCAGGATGTACTAACTGACACATAACATCATACTAATTTATGTCACATTTTCAATAAGATGAGTAATATTGTACTCGGAATGTAAGTGAAATCACTTGACGTTTTATCAAAATATATCTTCAACATACGAGTACGTACCAATACATTTTGTCTAACAAATATTTAATACCTACAACAAATCTTTTCTAAAAATCAAAACACAAATTAAAGCGAGTAAACAAAACAATACACAGAACAACAAATCTTTACTGTACCTTTACAAGACAGTATTTCTTCAGAATTTCTCACTCCTGTGTAAGTAACCGATTCCCCTAAACCTTCTACTGCACGACGGCTTGGTTCATTTTTAAAACTGAAAATGTCGAAGTTAACAAAACAAATGCAGATCCCACTACTATTTCAACAGAAATACAAATATAATATTAACAAAAACATTCTAGTAAAAGCCTACATTATGTCAAAATATAAAGGTCCATACATTGTTCCAGTAAATGTAAGAGGGAATAAAGACAAATCTTAATTTTGTCCATCAGATTACTTTACACAAAATATGAATAAAAGATTTATTCACGTCTAGACTATAAAGATATTATAAAGTACAATTGTTAAATACTCAATACAGAGAGAATAAGGAATCCAATAAGAACGTAAAAAGCGACAGCATTGAAAATGTTGCAGGTTCGGTTTGATTGAGGTCGTTAATTTACACTTGCCCTTCACCTTTATTGGTTCGAATCTTGTTAGAAGTTGTGCAGTCTCTCATGAGATAAACCTACCAGCTAGGTTATGAAAGAGCGATGTCCCTATTCAATTACACACATTCGTGTCAGAGAAAAAAGTACGTGAATGGGAATCTGAGGACTTTATCCAGCTAAACTGAATAGACAAGCAAGACCTTACCGTGACGTTAAGTCCAACAACACGTAGAAACTAATTTGCATTTTGATAGACTTGAAGAAACTTGGTACATTTACAACATTACAGTACGTTCTGTGCGTGCAATTTAATAATAATGGTAACCCGTTTCACAAGTTGATGAATATTTCTTATTAACACTTAGTATCTTATACCAAATACATGTACCTTTGTACAGTTGATATGACTGTTATCATAATAACAATGATCAGACACACAAGCGATACAATGAAAAGAACTGAACCAAGTCGCTGATGTAAGGTTGAAGACATTACATCCACTTGATCTGTTAAATAAACAAAATCATTGTATATATACATGTACAGTAACGTTTACTATCTTATTCGATATTATAGTGTCATAAATATTCTATTAACGTAAATTTAACTTATGCAATTAAATACATCAAAAGAAAACAAACAAGCAAATTCGTTAAATTTATATCCCCCGCCGAGTACTGGTTATTACTAACACAACAACTGAAGACATAAGGCTTTATTTATATATTTATCATGGCATAAACAGTAATATTCTTTGAACTTGATAAATATTCAGGGCAATAACAGAGCCATAACTCTGTGTTAAATAGTAATATCTGGAAATGCCAATGAGATGTATGCATACTGCATAACTAATCAAGGGCCATAAATCTGAGTTATATGTGTCTGACCGGAACAAGGCGACTATATGCACATCTCCTCTTCGTATCCCATAAAGTTTCATTGAATTCCAGCCAGTAGTTACAGAGAAGTAGCACGGAAACGATTATTGCTCTGGTTGTATACTGCATAAGTTATCAAGGGCCATAACTCAAAGTTAAAATGTCTGACCCGAACAAGGCGACGATATGCGCATCTCCTCTTGGTATTGAAGGTTCCAATAAAGTTTCATTGAATTCCAGCCAGTAGTTGCAGAGAAGTAGCGCAGAAACAAATATTTTTCTATATGCATACTGCATAACTAATCAAGGGCCATAACTCTGAGTTAAAATGTCTGACCCCAACAAGGCAATGATATGCGCATCTTCTCTTGGTATTGAAGGTTCCCATAAAGTTTTGTTGAATTCCAACCAGTAGTTGCAGAGAAGTAGCGCGGAAACGATTTTTGCTCTATATGCATACTGCATAACTAATCAAGAGCCATAACTCTGAGTTAAAGTGTCTGACCCAAACAAGGTAATGATATGCGCATCTCCTCTTAGTATTGAATGTTCCCATAAAAATTTGTTGAATTCCAGCCAGTAGTTGCAGAGAAGAAGGGTGGAAATGATTTTTGCTGTATATGCATACTGCATAATTATTCAAGGGCCATAACTCTGAGTTAAAGTGTCTGACCCTAACAAGGCGAGGATATGCGCATCTCCCATAAAGGTTCCCATAAAGTTTCGTTGAATTCCAGCCAGTAGTTGCAGCGAAGTAGTGCAGAAACGATTTTTACTCTATATGCATACTGCATAACTAATCAAGGGCCATAACTCTGAGTTAAAGTATCTGACCGGAACAAGGAGACGATATGCGCATCTCCCCTTGGTATTGAAGGTTCCCATAAAGTTTCCTTGAATTCCAGCCATTAGTTGCAAAGAAGTAGCGCGGAAACGATTTTTACTCTATATGCATACTGCATAACTAATCAAGGGCCATAACTCTGAGTTAAAGTGTCTGACCCTAACAAGGCGAGGATATGCGCATCTCCTCTTGGTATTAAAGGTTCCCATAAAGTTCGGTTGAATTCCAGCCATTAGTTGCAGCGAAGTAGTGCGGAAACGATTTTTACTCTATATGCATACTGCATAACTAATCAAGGGCCATAACTCTGAGTTAAAGTGTCGGACCGGAACAAGCCGACGATATGCGCATCCCCTCTTCATATTGAAGGTTCCCATAAAGTTTCCTTGAATTCCAGCCAGTAGTTGCAGAGAAGTAGCGCGGAAACGATTTTACTCTATATGCATACTGCATAACTAATCAAGGGCCATAACTCTGAGTTAAAGTGTCTGACCGAAACAAGCCGACGATATGCGCATCTCCTCTTGATATTGAAGGTTCCCATAAAGTTTCGTTGAATTCCAGCCAGTAGTTGCAGAGAAGTAGCGCGGAAACGATTTTTACTCTATATGCATACTGCATAACTAATCAAGGGCCATAACTCTGAGTTAAAGTGTCGGACCGGAACAAGCCGACGATATGCGCATCTCCTCTTGATATTGATGATTCCCATAAAGTTTCGTTGAATTCCAGCCAGTAGTTGCAGAGAACTACTCCGGAAACGAAATTCGGACGGACGGACGGATGGACGGACGGACGGACGGACAACGCCAAAACTATATCCCCCTCCCGATTCCATCGGCGGGGGATAAAAATAACAATTATATCCATTATATTGAAGTTTAAGTCTTAATTAAATTATTTAATCAAATCAAGTAGTTTATTGTGCGAAATAAATGTAATTCAATATACTGAATCTATAAGAATGTTTAACATAAATTGAGGAGTTAAACTCTACCAATATAGCATAAGCCTGTTTCTGCATTACATGTAAAGTTTTGGCATTCACTGCTGCACTTTTTGTCACATGTGCCCCCGTAGTATCCCAGCTCGCATCCCAAATTACATAAACCAGTTGTCGAATTACATTGTCGTTCAATGCATGTACTGCTACAATTATTGTCATGCATTTGGTCATATCCATGGTAACTATCATTGGAACCATGACTACAAGCTCCAGTTTCGATATTACATGTTCGGTTTGTGCACGACTTTTGACATAGCTCCTTACAGAACTTCCCCCAATAACCTTTTTTGCATCCAAATTTACAAACACCACTCTCTGTATTGCATGATCTATTCCGACAATTGATAGGACAGTTCAAACATTTTCCATCTGAAAAATAGTTTTCGTCTTTACATTTCGTGCAGTTAGATTCCGATATACACGAGAGGCATTTATCAGGGCAATCTTTTTCACAGTTCAATCCCCATTTCCCGTCTACACACTCCAAACAAGGCCATTTAAAGAACGGTTTACATTGAAGGCATTGTCCTGTAAATCGGTTACATTTGTTGTCAAGACATCCATTTGAGCAGTTACACTTTATCCCGAAGTAACCAGATTGACACTTACGACAGCCTTCATCTGAAGTACACGTTAAACATTCTTTTGGGCAGTCGAGGTGACAGTGTTGTCCATATTTGAAAGGCTTACAAAGACTGCAATTGTTTCCAACATGATTTTCGTTGCAAACACAATTGCCAGTGTCTTTTTCACACATGTTGGCTTTACATCCCGCGGAACACATCTGATCACATGTTTTTCCGAAAAATCCTTGTTTACATTTTGTACATTCATTTGATATCAAACAAGAAGCGCAATTATTTGGGCATGGGGCACACGAATTACTGGATTCAAAATAACCCTCTGGACATTTTTGGCAAGAAGTACCATTTAATATTAATCCATCATTACATGTAATGCAATTATATTCGGGCGTACATGTTTTACATGGCGACGTACATTTATTGCATCCATAACCGTTTCTGAAATACCCAGTATTGCATTTTGAACATGTATTAAACGATGAACATTGTGTACAACTAGTGGAGCATGGGCGACATGAGAATTGGTCTTGATAATATCCAACGTCACATTTTTCACATTTGTTAACTGAGGAACAAGACTGACAATTTGCAGGGCACTTAATACATGTACGTCTCTGCATCATATAGTATCCCATTTCACAATTATAACAATATCCATATGCTTTACATTTGCAACCTTCTGGACAATACGATTGCACTGAAACCAAAAGGTAAGTATTATCAAATTTTCCTTTAAGCAATTTAACTTTAGGTTATTCATTTGAAACTGTGCCAATGGTACAACTATTTGCATATGCGACTTTTCTGCCAAATTGACTTTCTCGTTTTTTACAATGGTATAAAGAAGAAAAGAATCTCTAAAGCTAAAGAAAAAAAAGAATCCATAAAACGTATTTAAAAGAGTTAGATTGGTACGTATTTCGTGAAATTGTTTTGAAATGGTCTAATTAAAGAATAAATTTTGAATGATTATGACGGTGATGTCTTCAAAATTGACCAAACCAAGAAGCAACTGTTTGTCGCTTTCTGATGGAAAGTGACTACACAGTCTGTGCAATTCATCTTCTATAGATTTAATTATTTTATTGAGTGTTTTTTGCGAGAGACGAAAAACGGTGATTTTTGTAAAAATTGTAAAATCTATTTCTTACCAAAAACTCCTATATTCAGCAGTAAAGCAATACATAACAGTTGCAACATCTGTAAAAATAAATTGTCAAGTAAATGTGAATACTACAAAGAAAGAGGCTTTTACAATCCAATTTGATTAAGAAGCAAAAATAAAAAGTAAAGGGGGTAAACCATGAGTACCATTACGTTTTTGTCATTGTTTATGTTCATTGGTAATATATTACTGAATATTTACTCGGTCAAAAAGGTTATTTCATCATGTAGAACACCATTTTCACATTTAGTTTATTATTAGTTTATTTTCCATTTAAGCTAGAATGTGAGAAAAGCCTAAAGCTTATTAGAACAACGCTCTGGTCAGCGTTCTTGTATATCCTTATGGTTTGAGATTACTTTCACTCAATCAATAGATACTGGATTTGAGTCCTTCTCTAAGCTTCGATAAAATATGAGCTAAGATAAATATGTTTTAAATAGTTTGTCCAGGGACAGTCCGTTCAAACGAAATCCTTCAAAGAATGACCATCCTTAATTGATTTTAAAGTACTGACAAAATCAAAACTGAATTAATTTGTATGCGTTTAGGAACAATTTAGTAAACTTTAAACACATAATTTTATACAATGTAAGGTACGGTTGAACTTCAAGGCATCGTTGTCTTCATTGAACGCCGCCTTTCCTTGTTGATCTTGTTTATCATATTTTAGTAAAGCTTAGCCACAAGAATGACGCCTATTTAGGCACAAGGAACTCTTAATAATTTCTTGTATTATCAATGTTTTCGTATTCTTTACTGTTAAGAAACCAATGATAACATTCTGCTTAAAATATACTTAGTTTACGATTGCGTCAGCATTAACTTTTTGAAATATTTATAAATTAATTAACCCTACTACTGATTTGATCTTTTTCTGTCATATGGTGCGTAATCCAAAATATCACTGATAATTTATTTATACAAAGATGTGTACCAAAATCAGCCCAAATATTCTATCAAGTATATATGTCGATATTTTTTCGGTGAGTTTTAACATATTCATGTACACGAATATAACATATTGATTAATTTAGGTTTCATATTTGTAATTAATCTAACAAATTTTTAGCCATTTGATAGATATACAACTTAAACACAGTTTATTTCTAAATAAAATCTGAGAGACAAATAAATAAAGTTAAAATTAAACATACAGAAAGAAACATATGACCCTAGTGGGACTTGAACTCAAAATCTTACGTTAGATGCCACATGCATTTGTTGTCGTTGTTCATTTACTTTAATAAATTAGTCCAAGGTTTGATTTTTAAAATCAATCAAAATTAATTTCTTAAGGATCAATTAATTCTTACTTCTTAGTTTTGCATACTCCTGATATTGTCAATATTCTATCAATGAGGTTTTTAACACGTTTTCAAGTTGAGACTAAGAAGTACATTAAATTTTTACTATTCTATATTTAACAGAATAATAGGTATATGTATTGATAATTTCTAGTTAAAATGTTAACTAACATATTTCTTTCTCACATATGAGTAATAAGAAGGAAAAGGATATGACTTACTTAATAAAAGTCGGACAGAAAATTATAGCTAATTAAGTTTATTTCCTTCTGAATAATGTTTGATGAATAATCACTATTCAATAATAAATCAGGAGAGAGAGAGCGAGAGAGACAGAGAGAGAGAGAGAGAGAGAGAGAGAGAGAGAGAGAGAGAGACAGACAGACAGACAGACAGACAGACAGACAGAGACAGACAGACATACAAAAAGGGAGAGACAGAGAGAGAGGGAGAGAGAGGGGGAGAGAGAGGGAGAGAGGGGGAGAGAGAGAGAGAGAGAGAGAGAGAGAGGCTTCAAGACGACAGACGGTAGGTTTTGCCTATTTTGCCAAGAAGACAGTGACCATACTAATCTAAAATTGTTACACATTTGCATTGTTTTCTGCATCGTTATTGTTATTTAAATCTTAAATGATGCCTTTCGCGTCGTATTTCATACTATCAGATTAAAATAATAATATTTTGCATTTTAATAAACATGAAATAAATAGAAATTCTTTTATCGCACAGATATATTTGTTAAAGAAATTATTCAAATATTGAAGTTACATTCCATGTATTGTACTTGAAAATAAAGGATACAGTCTATTAATTTCAGTCACGTGTTTACATAGTGTGCCATCAGGTCTTTTTGATCCAAATTCCATAAATATCCGAGTGTATATTTTATGCAAATTTCCTCCCTTTTCAGTTTAAATTTAAGCATTCATTTGGTTAACCTGACAAATTTTCTCAGAAAATACTTGGAAACTTTAAATACATTTTCACAATTCAAAATGTGTTACCATTTTTTAAGGAGGGATGCAGAAAATACTAAAATTCATTTTTGCAAAGTTATGCCCCCCCCCCCCCCTCCCAAACATTTTGAAATTTGAAATGCATTTCTAAGAGAAGCTATTTTTGCTTGATTGTTTCTCTTTTTTTGACTTTGTAATTTTGTCGTGATTAATGCTTGCTTCCGAGATGCAAACACTTTATCCAGATTTTGGTATGTAAGCCTTTGATTCAAAAACTGTTAACGGTTAGTAATGAAAAATTAATGAAAACGTTTTATTGACTTCTAAAAGCCGGTGGACTCTTTCCATGAACTTGTCCAAACTTACTTAAGGTTTAATAATTAAAGTGTTTGACCAGGACGTTAAATCAGAACAACTAACAAGTGTTCGATATATAAAACTTTCATTATTTATTAACTTATTGTGTATGAAATACATTAATAAGCGTGCTATGCAAAAAAGAACTTGTTTATATGTTAATCTGTTGTGTTAGTTTAGTGAATAACAACATTCTTATATACATGTATGATATTCATGTTACAGTAATGAAAATGTAGATTCTGATTATGACTGATAAATAAGATGTATTGATCTTGGACATTTCTACATTTGAGTCAGACCATGGTTTTTCGATAGTTTTATTGTCATTGCTTCTATGCTACAATTTTAACATCACGTAATGCTATACAAAATGGTTGCAATTTGCAATAAAAATTAGTTATATATTTAAGTACGAGTGGGGTTTGAACCCATGCGTACATTCGTCCAGTTGAACTTAAGTCCAACGCCTTAACCACTCGGCCACTTTACTTATGTTTGAAATCATTAAAAAGTGTATGAAATATTACATAGATTAGTATTAGTTTATTCACTGAAAATCATATCATATTTCTTTTTTTATGCCACAACATAAATTTCGTTGGTTAATGATAATATATAGGTCAAGTTAGCTCAAAGTCAAGTCAATAATTTTTATTTAACTCTTTTCATATACAAATACGAACCTGTAAAGTACAATGATTCTCAAATACATGTGTAGCAGATAATTACATCATTTCATGTTATACTTAAGACAAACTATAATAGTTATAATCTAATATCATAATGAAATGTGTGTACGCAAACGTTATACTTACTAATTTATATAACTTTTTAAAGAAATTATTAATGTTTGACAGAGTACTTTTACTGAGGCAAAATAGAAAAAGGATATTGCAAAAGGCTGTAGTATACGATTTCTTTTACCAGACTACGCTGGGTTTTATTCAAAGAGAGATATAAAAATAGTGTTGTTAACTAAGTTAATAGTAAATGCATATATATCAATGTTGTTTTTTTATTGATATTCAGTAACTATTTGTATCAGATGTTGCATAAAATTCAGGTTTTTGACGGAAATAACATTGACTCGGGGGAATTAAACTAGCGTAACAAACACTTAATAGTCCAACACCAGTTATTTATCTTATGTCATACAAATAAAAATTACTCCTTATATTACTATCTATCTCCGACAAGTGTTATTTTATATCTTTGACTGTTTTACTTTTTTCTTTTTATTCTCTAAATTTCTCTATACATGTATATAAATCATTATGTTCCTTTAAGTCAGAGTATAAATGTAATAAAGAATGCTTGTTTATTATTGTATTCAGAATTAATACTTAATATTTCATATGCTGGTATGTCCAAAACAACTCAGTAATTAAGTATTTAACATTAAAATAAAATATACGAGTATATGATTAGCAATTTATGTGATTATCACACAAACATAACAAAAACGGATACTTTTCAGTTAAAAAAAAAACACCGGATTTTTTTTCAATTTAAAAACTTCTCTGTGTGTGTTTGTTTGTTAGTTTGTTATGTTTTTATTTAATATACCACATTCAATAAACATCAAGATTTCGAAAAAATACATCGAAACAATATTGTTCAAACACATGAAAAGTGTGGACTAACAATGCTTGGCATAGATTGCTTCTTCATTTCTATCAAGTTTAGCAGGGTTAAAAAATATTTTTTAACAGAGATGCCACGTACATAGAATGAAAAGTATAATAGAAAATAAAAGAATAAATGCGAATGTTGTAGTGTCTTTGATCTAGGTTTATCTAAGTTTGATCTAAGTTTTACTTCGAGCCACACGCCACAAAAACAATTAGACTTTAAATATTCACCTGGCAATCTTACAGTAATCAATTGTAAAAATGTCGAGCAGTTCGGCTTGACTTTTTTGTGAAATCAATCACAGGTATACACATATTTTATATCGTTCCGTGAAACTGTTTGTACAATAATACAAGGGGCAGGAAAAATATAGGAACAAAACAAAGACCAGCAATGCAAAGCGACATTAAGATAATGCAACCAACGACAAAAAACAGTCACCCTAGACTACCGCAAAGTCATTCAGTAGAGCACCGAACAAAAAGCAGGAGAGTGCACAAAAGTGGTCGCACCAGTAAATGATAACAAAATGACAACTAAATAAAGATACACTTAAATGTAAACGCCATTTAATAACATTTTAAAAGCAAGTGAAAAAAAACACAATTGTATTTATAAATTTTTCAAGGAAGATCTGTGACTTATCAATATGATCTTCGCTGAATCCTTTGGCAGTTTGCGATTGAACAAAATATTTTCGTTTATTGAAACTTTATTTGGAACATGCAAATTCAAACATTAACACAGTATTGAAAAATAGATATTTTGTCTTGTTTGGTAAACTTTAAACCTTGCGAATAAATGAGCATATAAATCGTCCTGGACTGTCACTTGTCAAATTTCAAAATATGTACATAACAAGTTTATATCTTAAATAACTTCGTTATATCAGAAGTTTTGAAATGAGACCTTAAAACGAGTGTGCCATTATTAATGCTTTAAGGAATAAGCATATTAAAGAATTAATTTCAAAATAGCATACAAACCCACTTACCTCAATAAAATACGTGCGGGTGTTGTAAACATTCATGACTCGGTGGCCTTTTTGTCAAGTTTGCAACCCATTTTCTCGCTTGAACCAAGTGTGCAACCACTTCACGTCCTGCCCCTTCATATTACTTCCTGATTTGTTTATATCAAATTTTAATTTTGTGTTTGAGATAAGTCATGAATACTACATACATTAACGGATAATCATATAAGTAGGTCTAATGACCAGGAAGTTAATATTTAAACCCAAGATACAGATAACAATCCTGAAGTTAATGTATATTATATGCATTTACTGTGAACACAGTATACATTTATCGTTTTCTGAACCGAAACTTGAAAGAAAGTTGCAGCGATTTTAAAATTTGGATTTTTTAAAAAAGGACTGAAACTCAGAATGACTTTAACAATAAAACTTATTGTAGCCGCGATTTATTTTGGAACTACCTTTTCTGGATACGCTTTCTCTTTTGGGCATGATTTTCAAACTGACCCAATGAAAGTTCAAACAAATCATTTGATTGGAGGCGGTCATATTTCTCTGAAGGTAATAAATAGATTGAAGAAAACGGATAACAACGCTCACATAACCAATGAAAATATGCATACACAATGAGCTTTTGTTAAAGATAATGTCTAAAGTTTCTTTTATAGTATCATTTTAATGTTTTTTACTTGATGAACTACACACAAATGGTATTTATAAAGCATCTATATTTCAAAATATAGTACTTCCGCGTCTGGTGTATTTCATCACAAATATGTATAATCGTTCTTTTTTCAGTTAATAACATTCTACAGGAAGAAAATATTTTTTCATCGCCGATTTTGTCAATAATTAGGTCATTTCATAATGAGTTTTGATTAAAATGAAACACTCTAACGTGACAAAGGAAAAACAATAATTATTTATTGATGAAATCAACTCATTTTGAAATTCATACGCACTTTATGCTACATTTCCGTCAGATACACTCTATTTTGTCTCTTAACAGTCTACTATGCATGTATTTATTTTCCATCCTTTGTACATTTTTATCCTCCAGAAAAAGTATTTCATTCATCCGGATATGAAGCTGAAGACAAGTACATGGAATTAGTAGAGGAAGAGGAGCACAAGGAATGGTTTTAGTTCTGTAGATTTAAAATGCTTCTTCATGAAAGCAAAGTAAATATTTAATAATATTGACAGCATTCTTATCAAGTAAATTTCACTTGATAACTTTCTCCGGTTTTGTAGATGTAACTATTTCTTGTTTTCCTCTACTAGGAAAGCTGGAATGTCGCCATATGACCTTTTTAGTGCGCATGCGACTTAAAATCAAGTGTTCTATTCTGCAGTTTAAATGAAGAGAAAAAAATCATAGTTTCAATAATTTATATCTTCAGGCTTGTTTACACAAGAATCGTCTTGTTCTTGCTTTGGAACCAGAAGGAGCGTATTTTGTAAGCGTTTACCTTGAGCGTTTGCGTGTGTCGAAATCAGATGATATAGAAGCTTTCAAGAGTGGCTCTAATTACATGGGTTTAGACCTAGGAGGTGAACTGGTAATTTTGTATCATATTTAAGAATGAAACTAACTTAAATATGTATACTGACATAGTTCATAATGCAAAAAATCAATAGTTTAAAATCCGTTTTGACAGTCGGCTACCCATTGATGTAAAACACTGTAATACTTCCTAATTGAAGCAGCAGATACTTAGATTGTTGTAAGGTAACGGTTTCTTCTGTGAGTTAACATAACACATAAATCTGGTAATCGTTTTTTATTCAAATATTGCAGGTGGAACTGTTGATATCAGTATTCATTCTGTCCAATCAGACGGGACCCTTTCTGAAACTGCTAAAGCAGGCGGTGGTATTCAGGTAGAGACTGCCTTCCTAACGTTTCTTAATAAAATTGTTAAAAAGCAGTTTCTGGGAGAGTTTAGAGAGGAAATTACAGATGACTTCTTTGATATGATGAGAGAATTTGAAGCAAAGAAAAGAACGGTGTCAGACGGAATGGTGATAATTAGAATTGCAGC
The DNA here is from genome assembly GCF_026571515.1 of Ruditapes philippinarum. Lineage (NCBI taxonomy): Eukaryota > Metazoa > Mollusca > Bivalvia > Venerida > Veneridae > Ruditapes > Ruditapes philippinarum. The sequence goes on along the minus strand of NW_026866296.1, from coordinate 1,766 downwards.
TTTTTTTCCTCGAACTTAAAAACTGAGGAAAAAGAATGATTTGCAACAATACGTTTCAGAATAAGAATATGTTGACCGTGTCTGTTTCAAGCGAGATAAGATTCAAATCAGTGCCGAAATTTTCAAACGCTTTTTCACGGATTCCATTTCATATACCACGTCATAGAAATCCTAGAAAAAAACGACTATCGAGGAATCTAGACAATTTTGCTTGTTGGGGGATTCGCTGAATCAGAAATTGTTCAAGATGAGATACGAGCAGCGTTTTCAGACAAACGTGTTATAACTCCAAATGAATCTGGTCTAGTTGTTTGAAAGGAGCTGTTCTGTTTGGGCACGATCCAAAAGTAGGGAAATCTTGTATCAGCAAATACACCTGCGGTGTTGAGATCCATGCTCTATTTAATGAAGATTTGCATCCTGCAAAATATAAGTTTTTCGACGAGATTTACAAAAATCTAAATGGCATAACATTGTAAATTATCACTTATAAATTTTGCGTCAACTTTATGATATTGTTTAAGGTATTTAAAATGATAGTATACAGGTGTATTAATCGACAACTTTGAAGGAAGGATTCTCTAAATAAATGCGTAGCCAGTGAGAGGGGGTGTTAAAGACTTATTTAATATATTCGGATAAAGAAGAAACTGTTCTAAGGTTTTTATGATTTGTGCTATTTTAGTTTTAACATATTTCTGTCATTAGACGTTAATATTGAAACTGTTTTTGTTTTTTAGTGACTGTTACACTTTAATTCAATATCAACAAATCGACAGAAACACATGGAATTTACATCACTTTCATATAATTAGTATACACATAAATATGAAGAGAGTTATCACAGAAGTGTTATTTTTTGCTTCATCTAAACTATAGGTAATAGACCTTATTAAGTCAGGAACAAATTAATCCTTGAACATGATAACAAATGATATCTTAAGATGCAAAAGAACTACACAGGGAAGATTTACCTTGGAACAAAAAACGGTATACAACCATCAACACTATAAAAATTTCAATCAATGATCCAAATGGATTTTAAAACATACATTCGATGAAGTATCAGGCGACTTTGTTCTGTTGTCATACAGTACTTCATAGTATTTTTGATGATAGATGGTATCGCTCGGGAATAAACAATGAACAATTTCGTTCTGTTTATTAAAGATAACGGAAAGAGCAACATCTGTAATGCTCAAGTATGCAATTGTAAATACTAACAATATTGAAATAGATTTGCCCGAAGGATTGGAAAAGTATAACTTGACTGAGTGAAGAGTTTACAGCTGTCACAATACCCAAAAGTGTAGACACTCTTAAAAAAGATCCCTTAAAAGCAATGAAAAGAAAACCAAATATCTGAAAGCATATACATTTATTAGAAGAATATCTATATTTACATGGCATTGCCCACATTATAAATCTATACATCGGTTTCCTTATACACGGAAGTTGTATCCTTAAGCTGCATAGCCTAATAATGATACATGGTGTACTTAATGTACTGTGTTATTCTGTACATTAAATGTTTGAAAGTGAAATATGGAGTTAAATATTATACAAGATAAACTATATTTATATCTGTCATTTCTTTCTACAAATTGGCAGTTTACTAGTAGTCAACAACTTCACTTTGTGAAATTATTCAAATCATGTAAAGTGTCCGCAATCACTGATACAAAGAATGTGCCATAAATTGAACTTAACTTTGAGTTGGATAACCAGGAGTGAAGAAAACGTCTTTTCATATATAACTTTTATAT
>NW_026866295.1:0-77477 GCF_026571515.1 Ruditapes philippinarum | reverse complement strand
TAAAAATTAAAAAAAAAAACCTGTTCTTTATTTGTTCGAATTTTATAGGTACTATCAAAATTTACAGACATATATAAGTAAAGTGATATATTGGCGTGAAAATTAAAGATGATATGATGGTCATATAACATCCAACTTTGTTTTATGTAAAAATACTTGACTTACTTATTACTATCTCATTGTTCTTCTTCATTAGCCAGTCATAAATTACAAGACATTTCAAGGGTACACAATATGTAATACTGTTGTGGCAATACCTAAATAAATGAACACAATAGTTTTTCAGTATGATTTTCACAGAACTTTTGTGAAATGGAAAACTAACGCTTAATATCATTTTAAAAATAAGATTTTTTTACACAGAATATACTGACTTGTCCATATGTGCTTAGCAAAAAGTATAGTACATATTTTATCTTGATACGGTCTTAGTGTTTATGTGCTTCTTATTTTTTCAGTTTACCAAAATTATGAAAAAAAAAAAAAAAATAAATAAATAAAAATTCAAATAAGAATTTAAAAAAGTACCTTTTAGACTTAAAAAAACAACAACATAAATTCGCAATAATTTTGTACTTTGCAAAATACCCAACAGTATTTTTGTTCGGGGTAATAAAATAAATAACACATGGGTTTGTGAGTAACAGTAAAAATATTATCCCTCGTAAAAATACTGTTACCCACGGCTACGCCTCGGGTAACAGTATTTTCCTCGGGATGATATTTTTACTGTTACCAACAAACCCATGTGTTATTTATATATTATTCTTGTAAAATGCCCCAAATACCTTTGTTTATAGGTCACATTTTATCCAACTCAAGACTGTTGTAGATTTTTATCATTTGCTGTTACATGATATTTATTCTAGATAAAGATAAAATGAATTCAAATCTTTAGTAAATAGTGTTTGCTTATTCCTGAGAACTACAAGTTGTGTTTCAAAATTTAGAGGCGTTGTGGTATTGTGGCAGATTTTGATTGTTTATTAAACAATTTTATTTTTTATTCCATAAAGTTATTTCTCTCTAAATTTCAACTGATGATAATGTTTTTTTCCAGATGCTGTATAGGCCATAACATAATGAGTGTAAATTTGGCCCTCTAAAAGTTTGGGTAATTTCAAGATTAACGATTTTATGTTACGCTTTCATGTCTTTTCTTATTTATTGATAATGCTTTCTTTAATAATGGATCAGTTTGAAAATATCCTTATATTCTCTGTATTCTACCATGAGATGTTTCGACAGCTTAAATCAGTCAGATGTTTTGCCAATCTCATTGCTTGTGTTCACGGATAATTAGATAGCTTTTATCTTTCAAAGGGCAAAGTCACTTCCACCTCTTTCATAAAGTAATTCAAACTTTCTTTCCTTACGTTAAAATTCTATAATTTTGTTTTGTTTTGTATTTTTTGTATAGATTTTCAGTATATTACTCCTAGATTTAGTTTCAGCATGGCCAATAAGTTATTTAGTTTATAAGTATTTTAACAATTAAAACAAAATTGGACTTTAAATTTATGTTGCGTTAATTCATGTAGTTGGTAGGTGAAACATGGCCGTGGAAGGCTAAAAAAGTATTTATACAGACTGAGTAATGAAGTACGTAAAAGGAAAAACTGTAACGTATTCTTAAAAATACGTGTCATCTTTCATGTGTTATTAACTAGTTGCGGAGCGAAGTAGCAATGACACATTATGCATTTTTGAATAATCTTAAAGTCTAGCATATGCCAATAATTAATTAAACTGACTACTGTTCGTGTTTGTATTCTACACAAAATATGTCCAGTTACACAATTACTCATACCCTTTATTCAAACGCAGGAAAGAAAAATAAGGGAAGCGCCTCTGTTTGTCCTGACAGATGCGCCGAATATGTATTAAGTGAAGTGGCTACATTTGACAAAATGAATTAAGGGATTTAGCGTATAACACAGACGCTAATAGAAAAGAGGCAACAGATGCTTTAAAGGCACAGTATACGTCAGAAACCAGTAAATGTTTACATCTTTAGAAAGTGCAAATATGAATTTTATAATTTTAATTGGTAGTTTAAGAGAAATGTAAGATGATTGTTTCCTGAAAAAAGTATAAAGTGAAATAATTTGTCATAAAAGTAGAACACTGTAAACAAAGTAGTATTTGACTTCGAAACAAATGCTTATTCAATATAACTGTGCTTATTATCAAAACAGATGAAAGAATGGTTCCGGTAATTGGCAAATAAGTAACGTTTTGGATACAATCAAAGTCCTACTAACATAAAAAACAATGGTCAACAATTCAAAAAGGTCAAGTATTTAAAGGTCAATGTTTAAATTTGGATTGCTCAAATATGGTATGAATATAATACATCCATTAATAACAAACCATCACTATAAGCACATTTGAGCAAAATTTATGCAATTAATTCTAAAGGTAAATATCATTTATGAGTCAAGATAAATGCCTTACAATCTGTACAAGTAAACATCATTATTCCCTTCAAGTGTTGTAAAACGGTTGTGCAGATGATGAAGAATAAGAATAAGAACACTCAGTCAGCCAGATAAAACAGGTTGCCAGACTGACAGGAAGCCTCAAACTAGTATATCCCTTAATAATGGTCATTGTATGAGGCAAGCGGTAAAAGATAGGGGATCGCCACCTGCTGTCCTAAATTTATATTACCGTTTTCTGTCAATAATGTTGTACTTCATAAGCTCTGATCAAATCACAAATGTGTTAAGAATTATTGCACAGCTATATATCCATTACGGTTTTCCTCTAGTGCTCGTTTTGCTCTAACAATCGAATACGCACTCAAAATTGCTAATGATGTTGACACTAGTGGTAGATAGAACGCGGCACCGCGAGTAACCAGTGAATTTGAACTATTAACCCCGTATACAATCATCGCCGTTAGGAGAAGAATACCTGCAAATGAAACAGCAGTAATTTAGAAAACAAAACAAGTGGACCAATTGGATACAAAGCGATCATCCGGGGACAGACCGTTACTTTTGAAGCTTGTATTTATTACAAGAATTTGAACAATGTCGGTCATAAAAGAGTGATGATAAAAACTATTAATGAATATTATAAATACAATTTAATACACTAAGAAAGTTAATCAGTAAATATCACTTACATCCTACAATAAGTAGAACGATACAAACTATGGCTGAGCGTATACTTATATGTTGAACACATCCAAACCGGATAGCCAGTAATAGACACATGGCATGTAAGATGATGCTTGATATCATTAAACCTCTCGTCGCTAGTACAAACTTAGGAACTGAAACCAAAACAACAACGAAACAACTCTTTACCTTTTTTGCAAAATGAAAATAACAGATTTTTTTTCTGATAATATGAATGAAGTTAAAGATACTGCTATCAATAAAAATGAAAACGTTAAGTCTGAATAATCCCACACATGTGTCAATTCGTTTGCATTTTTTTTTCAATACAGTTTAACTTGTTAGAAATGTCACACGGTGCATTGATCGCATCACCAACATATCAAAATCTCAAGAGGAAGCCTAATAAGTAAATTACAGACTAATTTGATTTTTTAGAACCTTACCATGGTCATGGATAATACGGTCCATATCAGAAAACGAGACGCATTCTCTCATATCTGGGTCATCGATACACATTTCCCACAGTCCCTCGTGAAAACGAAAATCATCATTGCCAATAACCCAATACGGTATTGATGTGCTTATGATACTTGAGATTAAGATACACAATATAGAACCTATACTAAAATTTCTTGCCATTGACATGTTTGATCTGAAATGAAACATCTGATCGGAATAAAAAAAAAGACTGTAGGAAGTTGTTTTTTACCCCGCAAAATCAATTATCTGAAAAAAATGTCATGTTCTCTTTATAGTAATCAAAACAGTTACAAAAATAAGAATATATACATGTATTCGTTTTGTTTCATCATCATCATCATCATCATCGGCAGCAGCAGCATCATATCATCATCAGAATCATCATCATTATTGTTGTTGTTGGTGGTGGTGGTGGTGTTGTTGGTGGTGGTGGTGGTGATGGTGGTGGTGGTGTTGCTGTTGTTGTTGTTGTTGTTGTTCATTTTTCATATATTTTTGTACATATATGTTATAATGTTTTATCCTATTAATAATGTTGCTTTTATAATAACTAAAATCATCATATACGTATAGAATTACGTTATAAGATAGTGTTCAGAGTGTTTCATGTTGTATTTTTTTTCATCATCAACAAAAGCATGGCATCAGATATAATACTGAAATGTGCATAATGTATAACTTAATTCAGATATTACACAATAACTTGATACACATTTTAAAACTACTGTAATATCAATTATTACTAATATTATTATATAAAAATTCATACCTTGTTAACGTACTATAAAACCATAATGTTAATCTATCTTATATATCAGTTACATGTTATCTTTTTTACGTAATATCAGTGAAGATTATATATTATCTCTGCGGATATACATGCATTATGATAGATGAGAGGACTGAGAGATTGTAAAATTGTAAGCCTCAGTTTATAGTTGGACAGGTTTTTGCATTATTTGTCAACATAATGTCCTTCATTTTTTAACAGATTTGCCAGCGATGTTTACGGACTTCAATACTACATTCAAGGTCATTTTAAGTACCGTTTAGAAATACCAGTCCCTAGCTCTTATTGAAAAGACCTTTGGTTCTTTTACATGCCAAGTGTATAGCACTGATATATGCAAGGATTACCTGGTTTTCTAACCAGTATACACCGAACGTGTCTCTAAATTACTAACACTGCAATGAAAATGCAAATAAAGTGCAACATCTTATAAATCTACAATTTTAATAATTTAGTAAAGGTCGCTTTAATATAAGACTGAGACATACATTCTTAGCTACTTATTCGTTCTTAAAAATACATCATTAAATGAGAGAGGAAGCCTAATACACACATTCAAATGTTATAGCAGTCGATTTGACATTTAATTCGGAAAAAAAGATTGTAACCTCCAGACAAGGAAAACTTCAAGAGTTTTTTAAACCCTATTAAGCTGAACATAATTATGGACATATTGCCCCATTCGAATTAACGTTATTACTACAAATTAAAACGCCTAAAAGATGTTAATGATACACCGAACTCGTTTTACAACGAAAACATAATACCATGAAATGAATATTTATGCAGCCTTCAAGTTTATGAAATGGATGGAGTGAATGTATATTTAGAATTGATACAGAAATGAACAAGAAGTAAGTGGACTTAAAATTTCAATGAAAGTCGCAAGCTATCAAAAAAAAAAGTTTCAACACCATAGTGTTAACAATGAAATACAAGTACACACAAACACACACTGACCATTCATAAAAAATATTAAGTTAAACTTAAAACACTGACAATATTAACATCCAGTAATAATTACAGTATTCATGCAGTATGTGGAGGTGCTTGTTAATTTGATTTTATACCGTCACAATTAAAAATCTGCAGAAAGTACAGTGTCCTATTTCGTCCTCAAAATGTCGCTGGTAAACACGCTATAAATATCGCCTTCTCTATTGACCAGGGACACTTATATAAGCGAAATTTAACAATTTCGCCGCGATGATTATCGTTTTAATTTTTTATGTTGTGTGTTCCTCTGAAAGCGATTATTATCGCGTTGAAGGGTGCTTATTATCGTATGAGAGACCAGCGAAATTTAATACATGTGACATTTATCCTAAATTTTGCTCTTTAGGGGCAAAAGTTAACGCGTGTTTAAATTTCGCTAGTCTTTCATGCGATAATAACGCGTTTTAACTGTTAAAAGTTTACATTGTGAGACTGTATTATCTGATCAATACTTGAGTTGGACGCTCTTTTTTGCTTTTAAGAGGGCAGATCTAATAATTTATTTGTTCAACAAAAGACAAACATTACGCATCACTTCCTATGCAGTATAAAGAAAACATTAAACACAAATGCCACGCAAAATTCATTAAGATGCATTGTCCTACAAGGACAAATCCATTGTCCACGAGTAATCAATAACGGATATGTCTTTGAAGCGGGTGAACATCCGCTTTATATAACTGATCTCGGTGCGGTGTGACCAGTAATGTGTCCGTGTCGCCGTTAAACCCAAAGAAAACAAACTAAACCTAATCTATCTCTACCTGTCTTCAACATTGAAAGTCATTTTTTGTTACGCTCTTTGGCCGATTCGGTTAAATATGATACATGTTACGCAGGACTTTCTATTCAGAACTTTCTAAACGGTACTTAAAATGACCTTGAATGTAGTATTGAAGTCCGTAAACATCGCTGGCAAATCTGTTAAAAAATGAAGGACATTATGTTGACAAATAATGCAAAAACCTGTCCAACTATAAACTGAGGCTTACAATTTTACAATCTCTCAGTCCTCTCATCTATCATAATGCATGTATATCCGCAGAGATAATATATAATCTTCACTGATATTACGTAAAAAAGATAACATGTAACTGATATATAAGATAGATTAACATTATGGTTTTATAGTACGTTAACAAGGTATGAATTTTTATATAATAATATTAGTAATAATTGATATTACAGTAGTTTTAAAATGTGTATCAAGTTATTGTGTAATATCTGAATTAAGTTATACATTATGCACATTTCAGTATTATATCTGATGCCATGCTTTTGTTTGATGATGAAAAAAAATACAAACATGAAACACTCTGAACACTATCTTATAACGTAAATTCTATACGTATATGATGATTTTAGTTATTATAAAAGCAACATTATTAATAGGATAAAACATTATAACATATATGTACAAAAATATATGAAAAATGAACAACAACAACAACAAAAACAGCAACACCACCACCACCATCACCACCAACAACACCACCACCACCACCAACAACAACAATAATGATGATGATTCTGATGATGATATGATGCTGCTGCTGCCGATGATGATGATGATGATGATGAAACAAAACGAATACATGTATATATTCTTATTTTTGTAACTGTTTTGATTACTATAAAGAGAACATGACATTTTTTTCAGATAATTGATTTTGCGGGGTAAAAAAACAACTTCCTACAGTCTTTTTTTTTATTCCGATCAGATGTTTCATTTCAGATCAAACATGTCAATGGCAAGAAATTTTAGTATAGGTTCTATATATGTGTATCTTAATCTCAAGTATCATAAGCACATCAATACCGTATTGGGTTATTGGCAATGATGATTTTCGTTTTCACGAGGACTGTGGGAAATGTGTATCGATGACCCAGATATGAGAGAATGCGTCTCGTTTTCTGATATGGACCGTATTATCCATGACCATGGTAAGGTTTCTAAAAAATCAAATTAGTCTGTAATTTACTTATTAGGCTTCCTCTTGAGATTTTGATATGTTGGTGATGCGATCAAATGCACCGTGTGAAATTTCTAACAAGTTAAACTGTATTGAAAAAAAAATGCAAACGAATTGACACATGTGTGGGATTATTCAGACTTAACGTTTTCATTTTTATTGATAGCAGTATCTTTAACTTCATTCATATTATCAGAAAAAAAAATCTGTTATTTTCATTTTTGCAAAAAAGGTAAAGAGTTGTTTCGTTGTTGTTTTGGTTTCAGTTCCTAAGTTTGTACTAGCGACGAGAGGTTTAATGATATCAAGCATCATCTTACATGCCATGTGTCTATTACTGGCTATCCGGTTTGGATGTGTTCAACATATAAGTATACGCTCAGCCATAGTTTGTATCGTTCTACTTATTGTAGGATGTAAGTGATATTTACTGATTAACTTTCTTAGTGTATTAAATTGTATTTATAATATTCATTAATAGTTTTTATCATCACTCTTTTATGACCGACATTGTTCAAATTCTTGTAATAAATACAAGCTTCAAAAGTAACGGTCTGTCCCCGGATGATCGCTTTGTATCCAATTGGTCCACTTGTTTTGTTTTCTAAATTACTGCTGTTTCATTTGCAGGTATTCTTCTCCTAACGGCGATGATTGTATACGGGGTTAATAGTTCAAATTCACTGGTTACTCGCGGTGCCGCGTTCTATCTACCACTAGTGTCAACATCATTAGCAATTTTGAGTGCGTATTCGATTGTTAGAGCAAAACGAGCACTAGAGGAAAACCGTAATGGATATATAGCTGTGCAATAATTCTTAACACATTTGTGATTTGATCAGAGCTTATGAAGTACAACATTATTGACAGAAAACGGTAATATAAATTTAGGACAGCAGGTGGCGATCCCCCTATCTTTTACCGCTTGCCTCATACAATGACCATTATTAAGGGATATACTAGTTTGAGGCTTCCTGTCAGTCTGGCAACCTGTTTATCTGGCTGACTGAGTGTTCTTATTCTTATTCTTCATCATCTGCACAACCGTTTTACAACACTTGAAGGGAATAATGATGTTTACTTGTACAGATTGTAAGGCATTTATCTTGACTCATAAATGATATTTACCTTTAAGATTAATTGCATAAATTTTGCTCAAATGTGCTTATAGTGATGGTTTGTTATTAATGGATGTATTATATTCATACCATATTTGAGCAATCCAAATTTAACATTGACCTTTAAATACTTGACCTTTTTGAATTGTTGACCATTGTTTTTTATGTTAGTAGGACTTTGATTGTATCCAAAACGTTACTTATTTGCCAATTACCGGAACCATTCTTTCATCTGTTTTGATAATAAGCACAGTTATATTGAATAAGCATTTGTTTCGAAGTCAAATACTACTTTGTTTACAGTGTTCTACTTTTATGACAAATTATTTCACTTTATACTTTTTCAGGAAACAATCATCTTACATTTCTCTTAAACTACCAATTAAAAATTATAAAATTCATATTTGCACTTTCTAAAGATGTAAACATTTACTGGTTTCTGACGTATACTGTGCCTTTAAAGCATCTGTTGCCTCTTTTCTATTAGCGTCTGTGTTATACGCTAAATCCCTTAATTCATTTTGTCAAATGTAGCCACTTCACTTAATACATATTCGGCGCATCTGTCAGGACAAACAGAGGCGCTTCCCTTATTTTTCTTTCCTGCGTTTGAATAAAGGGTATGAGTAATTGTGTAACTGGACATATTTTGTGTAGAATACAAACACGAACAGTAGTCAGTTTAATTAATTATTGGCATATGCTAGACTTTAAGATTATTCAAAAATGCATAATGTGTCATTGCTACTTCGCTCCGCAACTAGTTAATAACACATGAAAGATGACACGTATTTTTTAAGAATACGTTACAGTTTTTCCTTTTACGTACTTCATTACTCAGTCTGTATAAATACTTTTTTAGCCTTCCACGGCCATGTTTCACCTACCAACTACATGAATTAACGCAACATAAATTTAAAGTCCAATTTTGTTTTAATTGTTAAAATACTTATAAACTAAATAACTTATTGGCCCATGCTGAAACTAAATCTAGAGTAATATACTGAAAATCTATACAAAAAATACAAAACAAAACAAAAATTATAGAATTTTAACGTAAGGAAAGAAAGTTTGAATTACTTTATGAAAGAGGTGGAAGTGACTTTGCCCTTTGAAAGATAAAAGCTATCTAATTATCCGTGAACACAAGCAATGAGATTGGCAAAACATCTGACTGATTTAAGCTGTCGAAACATCTCATGGTAGAATACAGAGAATATAAGGATATTTTCAAACTGATCCATTATTAAAGAAAGCATTATCAATAAATAAGAAAAGACATGAAAGCGTAACATAAAATCGTTAATCTTGAAATTACCCAAACTTTTAGAGGGCCAAATTTACACTCATTATGTTATGGCCTATACAGCATCTGGAAAAAAACATTATCATCAGTTGAAATTTAGAGAGAAATAACTTTATGGAATAAAAAATAAAATTGTTTAATAAACAATCAAAATCTGCCACAATACCACAACGCCTCTAAATTTTGAAACACAACTTGTAGTTCTCAGGAATAAGCAAACACTATTTACTAAAGATTTGAATTCATTTTATCTTTATCTAGAATAAATATCATGTAACAGCAAATGATAAAAATCTACAACAGTCTTGAGTTGGATAAAATGTGACCTATAAACAAAGGTATTTGGGGCATTTTACAAGAATAATATATAAATAACACATGGGTTTGTGGGTAACAGTAAAAATATCATCCCGAGGAAAATACTGTTACCCGAGGCGTAGCCGAGGGTAACAGTATTTTTACGAGGGATGATATTTTTACTGTTACTCACAAACCCATGTGTTATTTATTTTATTACCCCGAACAAAAATACTGTGATGATCTGAAATTGTCAACTAAATCTAACTGTAACAAAAATAAACCAAGAGTAACAATAACTAAACTGTCCTTACCTTTTAAGTTTTAAGTGTACTTTAGGCCTACTTGAGAAGTTTTCTTTTTCTTTTATTCTTTAAGCAAGTGATGATATCTACAAATCATAAACATACAATAAGCTAGGTTTTATTTAGAAAACAAAACACTAACCCATTTACACGGTTATGATCTGTGAAATCTGATCCTTCTGTTTCCAGAATATTCTTAGCATGGTTTTTGACAAAATAACGATGATATCCTATGTCTGTCCACCATATCTGTAACGTTTCACTGATTAAAATTGTTAAATAATCCTTTGTTGCATGCTTAAATCGTCTGCATGTTCCAGTTTGACACATAATTATTTACATTGCAATTACTTCCGTTGAAAACGGATGTTCACTTTTTGACTATTCAACAAAAAGATATTTTATACGCGAAAAGCACACCGGGGTGCGAACAACTAAATTTTATGAGTGCCATAGTTACTCCAGAGAAGTCGAAAATAAGAATGAATCGAGAGAAAAAAGGCGGCCATTTATTTAATTTAATTTAGAAAATAGACCACGTGACCAGATTTTATACGGTTAAAAAATACTGTTACCTATGTAACAGTACAACATTCTTAGTCACGTGGTACACTTGCATTAACAGTAAAAATAACTCCCAGAGGCCTATGGGAAATTAGCATTACGAAAAAAGTGAGGGGTAATAATATTAAATGTTTGTAATTCGGATACATACGACTGTAACAATTAAACAAGAGACGCTTCTTTTTCAGTTTTGAATTAAAAAAAAGATTAAGCAAAACATGCATTTGATATAATAACGTTAGTTATCGAAATTTATAAAATGCGTCGTTTTCATTACAATACTTTATCTCGTCGAATAGGAAGAAGTACACATTATATCATTGTTTACCTTCTTATTAAGTTATTTGTACGAGCTATAACAAATTTACACAATCTAAATTGTATGAACATTCATAACTGATAAAGTGTATATAATGCCATTAAATATAGGTATGTCTAAATTCTGAATATCATATTAAAATATGTGAATATTAACAATTGAAATCTTTTAAATTGAACATTGCTGTAATAATGCTTGATGTATACAATAATATAAGTTGTTAAAAAACATTTCATAGGGATAATATTAAAGTGAATTTTTACAGGACCAGATTTAAACTCACGTTTCTGCATCATGGTCTAGAACAAAAAAAAAACAACACTCGGGCAAAAAGTCTTCATCCAAAGCAATGCAATAATTCCTTTTGTTAAGCCTTTGGATTAAATATATCAAATGAGTGTCCATAAGTACAAGTTTAAATAAACATAAACAACAAAAAACAATGAAGTCAAGATGTAATATCAAACACTTTTCTCTGGTAAGTATCTTTTATATACAATACAAGTAAATATGTCATAAATTATCGTTGTGTTATGATAGTACACACGAACTTTTTCTTCGTCGTTTTCTCATCTGTTGTCGACACATTTCAACCTCTCTCTCATATCTTTGTCTATCTTTTTCCATCTCTTTAATTCTTTGTTCTTGCTCTTGTTTCAATCTTTGAATTTCTTTCTGCGCTGTTGCCTTTTCAAATTTCAATTTTTCTTCCATCAATGTCTGGAATTTTTTTCTTTCGATTTCAAGTTGCTGTGAGCGATCTTTCTCTAGTTTATCGTAATGACTCTGTAGGTCCTTTTTCTGTTTATCAAGTGCTTCCATCTGTACTTTCTTCTGTTGCTCTAACATTGTTTTCATTTTTTCTTCGTTGTTCTTTTGCTCATCTGAAAAAATACTTGTTTTTTTAAAATCAAACATGTTAAGGGTTTTGAGCTTTATAATACCTTTTTGAGGTTTTATGAAATAATTTATTTAAAGTAAAAATGTGTTATTGTAGATTTTCGAAAAATGGGTCACGCACAATGTCTGTTCACACGCATAAATATTGTTTGTCAACAGAAAACATGTTCTAGAACATAATACTGTGCTGCTTTTTTATACGTCCTAAGGGCGTGGATGGTATTTTGAACTTTCCAGTACCATCCATGAACATGCTATATAAAACCGTATAATATGGCTGCTTTGGCGTTCTTAAGAAATTCTTTTATTTTTCACTATTTAAACTTAACTGCTAAGTAATGATTTCATGTATTCGAATTTCGCTTTCGCTCTTTAGGGGGTACACACACAAGGGCCATACTGACCGAAAGGCTTCCAAAATTTCAATCCTTCAGGCATAAATACTCGTATATCTAAAAACTGTTATATTAAAAGGCATTTGTATCGTACCTTCTTTCTCCTTTTGTGACAGATCTTCATCAGCTTGGATGATCGTGGCTTCAATTTCATTCAAATGTTTAACAAATCCATGCCAGGTCCACATGATCTGTTTGATACAACAATAAAGATACAGTTGTTTATTTTCTTTTTCACTTGCTTTAAAGGTGTTTACTTAAAAGATTTGTTTTACATTTTTACAAAAGCAATGAATGAATATTTCGCAAAGAAAATATGATAAACAACATCAACAAGGAAAGGCGGCGTTCAATGAACGCAACCCCCAGAAATTCAGAAACTTAGCATGATTAAAGAGGATAAAAATCTGAAGAATTTTGATAAAGAGGGGTCATGATCCGTCCCAAGTGGTGAGTTATCTGTCCCTTTAAAGTGAGTTTTTTTCTGTGCTAATTTTTATGAGCCAAATATTCAAGTAAAATATTCCTGTTTATCATTTATTGCTTTATTTCCTTACATTTGCACGATATTCTAAATTTATTTTAACAGATTTTGATACATTAGTTTGTTATGTAAAATGATAGATAAACCATTGAATGAAGAAATGTTTTGTTTGCTCATTAGAGCATAGCAAAATATATGTTTGAATATAATTACTTTAAATATGCAATGGTTTTGAAAAGAAAATTGAAATGAAGTAAGATGACGGTAAGATTGGTTTTTTTGGTATCCGCTTTACAAAGTGGCATATCAAAGAATAGAAAAAGATCACTTTCAAGGAAAAAAAAACAACTAGGTTCGTGGCCGAGTTATTTAATTTTTTCAGGTATCATTCCCGTGGATTATGCAAAGTTTTAACACTATGTTCGGCCAGTTTAAATTTTCCTTCTCTGCACATGTAAGAAAAAAAGAAACTGTAAGAAACGTCATCAGGTTATTTTCCGATGCATTGAGTTTTAATTGTTTAAAACTAAGTATCTTGATCAAAGGTTACAGAGATGAAAGATCTATCATACGTTGTCGATAGACTAGATGATTCATGCGCTTAATCATGGCGGCTAAGCATATTCCATATAGCAGACGAATAGTGTTGACTACTTAAAGCATGTTTTCATTCTTTTCCAGCTTTTCGTTAAGATTTGTTTACGTTTACTTACTAAATAAACTCAAGATATATTTCGCCTCAATATATATTTATCTTTTAACATAAACATATACTTTATTAATGTATTTGCAATTAAATAAATGAATGCTAAAATACAATGGACATACACACGTATAAGATATTTCATTTGATTCTGAATAACTGCTTTATGTACCTCGTTATCCTTGTAATCCCGGAGATCACTTTCAAAGTCTTGCTTTAACCTATCAATATCACGTTGAAACTTTCGATATCCACCTGCAGTTTCATACACTTTATTTGCTATATTTTCTTCAAGATATTTCGCATAACCTTCTTTCAATTTCATTTCGCACATTTCCTTTATTTTGTCATCATTCGATTCTTTTATCTTATTCAAAAAGTTGTCCATTCTCATCTAAAAAGATACAAATAATTCTAAAGTTGCAATAAATAAAGTTATATTGTTATTGACTAAAGGTTTCATAATCATGTATATAAATATAATAAGTACATTTAGAATATTCTTAGTCTCTTACCTGGGCTTCATTTTCACATATGCCATTCTTATCATTAACAACATTCTTTCGTAGATAGTCAAGTGCTGTTTGCTGCGATTTTGTATATAATTGCCCCAACACATCAAAAGAGACGGGAAGAACTATCTCTTGCATTTGCTTTTCAAAGGATTCAACGGCAAGTTTTTGAATTTTAGCATTCTCAATTTTTGATACGGCTGAAAAGGCATCATCAACATCTGGAATTGCGCCATGTTTGATTGCCGTAACATAATGGTCTGCCAAAGTGACAAACACTGAAAAGAGTATAATATTTATATGTTTAACCTAAAAAAATGCAAGATTGTATAAAAAGTATTAAAACATATTAGTATCTACACGCTTTAGAGTTTGTAATATTAAAATAACAGGTTATAAAAATGGTATCAAAGAGAACGAAGTGATAAAGTCACACGACTTTTATCAAATAATATTTGCTTTAAGAGATGGGATAGTGAAATAACAGATTTGTAAAGAATTCTTTTTTTCTTGGTATTCCTGCACGATTTTGATCGAAAAGATGTGAAATAAATCGGCTTACTTTGTCCATTTACAGGTTTACTTGTTAGCAATTCCTTGGGCGGTACGCAGTAAATGTGCGATACAAAGCGAGAGGTGACATCTTTGAACCTGTCAGACAAATCGCTAAATTTCAATGTTTCAAGATTTTCAAGAACATCACCATCACCAGGCACAGGAAATGCGAAACACATGCGCTTCGGAAAGTATTTTCTGATGCATTCTCGTGGCTTGTTGAAATGTTCTGCTTTGCCTTTCTTGTCAGCTAAACTGAGCTCCAGATAATCATTATCAGATATCCTTTTTCCATCCTTCATCATTTTAAGACTGAAATCTCTCAAACAAAGAACGAAATCTGGCAGTATAAGTTTAAGTGCTTGGTTATTTTCTGAAGACTGCCCTCGATATCTGATATTCTTTGCCATTTCTGTGACAAATCTGTAAAATGTTAAGTTTGGTAATACACTATGAAATATTTTGAAAGATATCAAAACTGGTCACCCGTCAAAACCTTGTATGCTCTTTTAATACACTTGTTACTATATATAGTAACAAAATTGCCTATGATTTCAACTGATTATGAGTGTCACGTGACCTATTATGAGTTTGCGGCCCGGGGCCGAGAACTAGTTATCAGCCCGCAGAACATGTGCACGTGCACAAACTGAAACAATGACGTCATAAATTTACGTCATCAAACAGTTAACCGTAAAAGTGAAAGTAGGTTGTCAGCACGAATCGCTTTATTTCTGTTATGAGAGCTTAAGCGTATTTAGTACAAACACAATTTTGTTACTATTGAAATTTGAAGAAATAATACGACAAATTCATTACAAAAAAATGAAAATAAAACTTGCTTCTAGATTCTACTGCTTTGAACACACAAACAGTAAACGTCTCTGTACAGAAAAGTAGAAGAGTACAGTAGACAAGAATTTAAACGAAAGAACTTCAAATTTGTTTTTTTTTGTTTGTTCTTTGTTTTTTGTTTTTTTAAATGCTACTATTAGATCTACCAAGTGTATTAAAGACATTAAAACACGTCAGAGTAGGGCCGGAAGGTGATAATCGGCCCTGAATGAATAATGGCCCTCGGGCTAAAGCCCTCGGGTCCATTATTCATTTTGCGGGCCGATTTTCACCCCTCGGCCCTCTCCTGCCGTGTATTAACCTCTTATTACACACCTCGTACTTGTATTTTTCAATATTAATTAAGTCTGTTGATAAATTCCTTATTATTTATTATTTTATTATTTTAAGGAAAACAAAACCCCTTAAATACGATCATGATATAACTCACAACTACGAAAAAGGATACGTAAGTTTAGACACAGCATCATTATCAAAAGCTCCCTTCATATTATAAACCAGGCAGTTACACAGGAGCGCCGCTAATGTAAATATCTTGTTGTCATAACTTGCGTCGCCCTGTCAAATAAATTCATTCAATCATAATCTACTCCATTATCGAATTAACTATTAAACTCCCAAAGAATATATTATTTAAAAAATATATACTCGTGCATGCACTTGTAATAATATACAAGCCAACTGTGTATGTAAGTAAATTATAATAATAAAAGTTGAAACTTTACAAATGGTAAGTTTTGTATGATTTACTTTAGACAGTGCCTGGAATACACGGGTAGTTTGTTCTCTGTAGAAGCAAAGACTCTAATTTACGTGTTCTTTTACCCATGCAGCCAATCGCAAACACATTTATTTGCTTACATCTTTGCAAAGAGAATCTGTAAGAAACAACCCAGCATAATTTTGTAAAACGCCCTTGATAGGCTACTTAAAGGCTGAATGAAACACAAATGACGCCGTGTGGTAGACATGATCCAAGGGGTTTACACGTCGTACTGACGTCACCTGCAAATTTTGTGTGCACCGAAATACGCGTTGCACAATTTGTGACCACCAAAGACGTCTTTAGTTAATGTGTCAACATCTTACATATAATTAACAGAATACAAGCACATGAGAAGTTCATCTCCGTTAACGACAAAACAACTTCTTTTTATCGCTGAAGAAGTATTTCTGGCCTAAAAAGAATTTGTCCCTGATTGAACGGTTTTTTCTCTATTACATTCATCTATACGCCATGTGTTTCAGCAAAGTTATCATGTTGTATGTCTTTCTTAGTGTAGATGAAACAAACACTCATAAAGCCTCCAGGACACGGCTTACTTTTTTACTTATTGTTTCAGGTTTCTTCTCTACATCACTTACATTCGTTTATGAACATTTGGTTGTGTTTATGAACGATTCCATGACAGTTGTGCGATAAACGAGCTCCTTCGGCGGAGTTAGTGTTATATTGTTTAAAATATCTCCTCTTGTGGCAAAACAGCTTTTGTTATAGGATGCACGCTTAGGGCATCATGTACAATCAATAATTTGGTCTCACGTCCTTATATAAGTGATGGAATGCACAATGACACAAGCAACATGATGACGCTATTCCGCACGCTATGCGACATTCTCCGGACTCGATCGAGGACATCGTGAATAAATCACATGTAAAACACGTGATGAAAGAGATGAAGCGTTGCTTAAGCCGCCACCAAAATCAGCCGTTGATGTTATCGGACCTGTCACACACGCTTGTAAAAATATGACATTAGATCATTTTTCAGCACACTTGTCGCATTAATGAGAAGTCTTTGCCAAGCATGCACCAAATCAAACGATGGACAGACACGGTGTTTATTATATTTACTTTGTTTATAGAACGTCTGTGAAAACTGACCCCTATTAAAGTCATTGCTGATGCAGTTCCATATCAATTAAACTGGTCTTACATAAAGATCAGATCAAACCCTGTTGAAAATATTTTCTTAAAATTATATATTTCTGATAAAGTATATTCAGCTAACGCCTTAATGCTGTTTTTTCCCCAATATTGATTACCACATGAGAAATTGCATGCCGCAATCGTATTTGTTCAATTAATTTTTATATTGACACGTTAAACAACAAAAGTTTGATAGTGTACCATAAATTTGGTATACCTTTTCTACATCGCCAAGACCCTCTGTATCAAGAAGCAGCAAAACAGTGTTTGACTTTTCTGGATGAATTTTACACCATGCCCAGATGCCTTTAGTTGTTGATTCAATCGTATCACCCAATGCAAAACCTTTTATTATTATTATAAAAAAACAAAAAAACAAAATGGTAATAAGCTCATCTTCTGAGGATATTTTTAAATTTTTAATATGCATTTCCCTACATATATAAATTAAACTTGACTGTCATTTTTTAAAATGGAAATAATCAAATCCAATTATAGGCAGTAGATGTTTTTGAATGTTAACATTATTGACATATTAATATTTAATTGGTTATCCCTCTCTGTATTGTCAACAGTCATTAAAGTCTCCCTTCGAATAGTTTTGGTCACTTATGATGAAAGATGACTAGGATTAGTTACAATTCTGTGCGACCGTAACAACATAAAAGCCCTCTTGGTGCCAAACGAAATGTTGCATGAATGAAATAAACCTTTTGTTCGTAGTCATTAAAGCATTATTATATAATATTATAACTTTGTTACTACTCCTAACTTGGAATTAAAACAAACCTAATGAGGAAGGTTTAATGACAAATTAGGACTTTTAAACTCCGAATTTGGACAAAACACCCCCACACAAAACCCCATAATTTTGACCTAATTCCCCCTTATCAAAATGTTATGAGCTCATGATAGACCCTTTTACATACGATATTTCCATATAAACTGAAGTAGTACTTCACGTATGCGCATTCTGCTTAGGTCAAAAGGAAATAACGAAATAATACATATTTAATTTACCAGAATTCGACAACTTCATTAACAATTTGATCTAATCATAATAAGTATTCATCAGTAAAGAATAGTATAATTTGATAAATAACTATCTCATCAATGTTTGGAATTGATTTTGTAAAGTGATAAATAGGGTAGGATGCATTTACTTAGTTTTTGAAAATGCGTATTTTGCTGCACAGTTATGAAATTGTTCTTAACTCAAGACTATGTAAAATTAATAAAACATTGTTGACATCACAGTCAAATTTGATAAAGGATAAAATCAGACAAACTCAAAACATGTTCATGAACCATTATTATCACATGTTTAATTTCTTTTCTAGAAAGATAAATAACTTCGAATTCATTTGTCTTTAGTTCATGTAGATTTTGTTATCTGACCTTTTCATGAAGAATGAATTTGATCTCTTATCTTGATAAAAAATATATTTCTAAATGTTTTTGACAACAGTTATCTCAATGATTTTCAAGTCCGATGTAGTCGCAAAAGGAGTTCTTATTAAATATCGTTTTGATAATTTTAAGGCAATCTTGGCAAAAAAAAGCTTTAAAGGATATTTTTGCCATTTTGTTATATAATAAAATCTTTTTGATGTAATTCTTCTACCAACAACTTACTCTGAATTGTCTATGAATTTCTATAACATTTCTTTGTAGAGTAATCTTTTGCCCTACGCAGAAATACTACATCTGGTCAGTTTAGTTTCATAGCAACGAACCGCGTCGTTATACGGTGAATAAGGAGAAAACAGTTTGATTCGAACTTTCTTTATCTTATAAGGAGTTATCAAGCCCTAATTAGGCGAAATAATGTAACCTTTTTAGCGGGTAAAAAGTTATAATTAGGGTTTTTTCCCTCCTAATAAGGGTTTTTACATTCCTATATAGTGGTCAAAAACTCCTATTTAGAATTTTATTTCTTACATCCTTTTCGTTATAAAGAGTAAAAAATAAAAGTTGATTTATGTTCCATAACTAAAGTAAGAAACTTCTACTTTGGCTTTATTTGTCCAGAGTAGGCGCTTTAAAGTCCTAATTATAAAATTAATTTCCCTAATTTAGCTTTTTAAACTTCTTATTGTTGATTACTCGTCCAAATAAGGCTTGTATCCCTCATGTACAGACTCAATCAAACCGAGTATGCAATACTTATGTTATTTTGTTGTGATTAATGCTTCCGAGGGATCACTTTGTTTCCAAAATTTTGTACTTCACAACAGTAGGTTTCAAGTGTGTGTGGCAGCCTTAAAAAGTTGCCCCGTACTTCACTTCAGTGTTGTTATATTTTCTGGTTCTTCGGAATCATTAATGCAAACACTATAAAGTGTTGAGAATTGATTACCGCTCAAGCCGGTGCTAGGGGAAGTGAAGGGATGTTGCACTTATTCATTATCCCTCATGTACAGACTCAATCAAACCGAGTCTGCAATTCTTATGTTATTTTGTTGTGATTAATGCTTCCGAGGGATCACTTTGTCTCCAGATTTTTGTACCATATTTATAAGGATCTTAAGATGTATTGTAAATTTTTAAAAACACATGTCTTTACTTTTTTAAATGATAGATAAATTTTTGATATTTATTGATTATTTTTGAAACATCCAAAGTACTAAAGAAAATGCTATGTTGACATATATTTGATATACTTCTGTCTCTAAAAAAATGTATAATATATAGACAACTGAATATTTTATAACACATAGAGCTTTGGGAACAGTACCATACAAAAGTGACAAAAATCGTCATTTTTTAGTAGTGTTTAGTATTGCTCTAAGAATGTATCCATTCTTTTTTTACAGGTATTGACATTTTATCCATGTCTTCTCTGAAAACAAAACTGATTTTAGTTTATTTTCTTTCGTTTTTGATAATTTTTTTCTTGTTATCCTTTTAAGCTTCTTCATTTCTGAACTCCTGTTTGTATGGCTTTAATTATGTATGTAATATAAATGCCAATAAAATAAAATTACGCGATGTTATTTAACATAAAATTGTTTTACCTTTAGAAGACTGAGCTAAACGATTCATCAGATAGGATTTTCCAGTTCTGTACAAACCTACCACGGCTACAACAACTATTGGCCAATCTATCTTTTCTATTTGCGCGAATACTTCCTGTTCACTCTTTAAAATGATTTTTATTTCTTCACCCTCTTCATTGTGTACACTTTCAGAGCTGATCAAACACATAGGATGCTGGAATATCTCCATGTCATGAGGAGACCAATCGCTGTAAACCATTTTAATTGTTTTATAAGCATTACCGAAGCGATACATGTTGAAGAATATCATAATATTTCGTTCAGATATATTTTACACGATGATTCGTATATAAATAAATCAACGATTTACATAAAGAAATACTGCAGAAACAAACAACTAATACAGTTATGATATCAGTTTGAGTGGTTTATGTAACTATAGCTAAGATAAGCTTCATAAGCAGCGAAGAATACTTAACATTGTACAACAACTTTTCGCTCCCTTTATCTAATCTTACCGTTTTTAAAACATATATAAGGCGGCTAGAAATGTTTTAAACCAATTCTCTGTTTTGTATTTTTGCATGATTGATCTGTTAAGGTTGATTTCGAATAAAATTCTGCTTTGTATTGAAAGGATACGGACGAAAACTTCTTACCGGCTTGTTCTAGCAGAAATCTCTTCCATCTTTGTAAATAACTCTGCATCAAACTCTTGCTTATTCTGGAAGATTAATATCATGAAATGATTAACTTTTCATTTTTATAATTTTGATTTTTGTATTTAATGCCTATAGCGCTCTTAATAGTGGGTACTAAATTTACTTACAGAAGCACGAAGACGATTAACCGCTGGAGTTTCAGGGGCTAGGGTATCAATATGTTCCAGGGCTTATGCACAAAGGTGCATAAGCAATTTTCTTGCATCTGTTGCATAAATTTCACGTTTTGTTATTTGTTTCTTACAATATGGAAAACATATTTGCCATGTTTTTCACATACTTGTGCACTATTATTTATCAGTTTGGTCTAGATGGAAAAGAAACGTCCTAGCTATTTTTTCACAGCGCCCTGAGTCAAACGTATCAAAAATGTGCAAACACAGCGCGTGGCCGCATGGTTTTATTCATTTTTCCATGTTTTCTTCTCTGTATTACGGCGTGTGCAAGTTTTATTTAAAATTTCTTTATACTAATGTTCCCATTACAACTTTTCTTGTCTTTTTAGCTAATGCAAAGGTAAGTACTATAATGATAAAATATAGAACGCCTGGACTGTTTTATGTGTACAATGACTGATATACCTGGTTAAATGTCATTCTTATGAGTCCGAGATACAAAATGCTGGCTCGAAATCCCAATATGCTGGGTCGAAATCCCAATGTGCTCAGCTATTGAAGTGTTATGTCGGGTGCCGAATACATTTTCTTCAGCCAAGTGAATGTAGTGTCGGCTGCATTAGTCGTTAATGTTCAGTTCTTAAACCCAAAAGGCATGTGGTAACACAATTATGTTGAGTAAAAAGAATATAATGTGAGGTGTTACAGTTATTATGTTAGGTAATTATAATGCTGTTTGATGCTCTTCTTATTATGTTCAACCATGAAAACAAAGTGGTACTATTATTTTATTTAGCTGAGTCAGTGTATTATTGGGTGATACTTTAATTATTTTCAGTTGCGATTATATACTGTTGGGTGCTTTATTCATTCTGTTCAATCATGAAATAGAACTGTTAAATGGTACTATCATTATCTTGTGTGCTGATTATATCTTCTTCAGTCAAGTCAATATGTTGTTCGGTGAAAAAGCCATTATGTTCAATTATTAAAAAGAACTATTCCTTGGTACTTTCATTATGTTCAGTTAAGATGATATACTGTTCGGTGCGGATGCTATTATGTTCAGTGGTGAACTGATATCGTCATTATGTTAAGTTCAGATGGATGATATACTATACAGTGTCAACAGGTTGGCACTTTGTACTTTCGGTTTCTACAACTATAATATTAAATATACAAATAGTGTATTGTTTGCTTTTGTATCTATGAATTCACTTTCTTAAGATGTGCATTTACATGATATATTTGAGAAAAACTTGCCAACAGTTCCCAATATTAAATTACTATTAGATGAGATCGAAATACTGTATCCGTTCTGTGTATTCATACTACTGTGTTCGAGGTCCTTATCCGCAGACCAACGGAAAGGGCCGAAAAGTTGCGATTGAGATGTTTGACCCGAAGATATCCGAATGTACCCAACATAATTGTATGACCACTCAGCACAATGTCAAATGAACCAATAACATTAAGTAGACTAAGCGTAACAATTGCATCACATACAAGCATTATAACATTACTGCCAAACAACAAACTATCGCACCTTATTAAAATGATGTTATCATTCAGCAGTTCATATTTACGAGTAACCACACAAGAGCACATTACTCCACCTTAACATAAAAAACGACATTACAACATATTATTACAACTGAACAATATGATGTCAACACATACTAGTTCATTTACATAATTGAACATAATGTCAGTTGTACCCAACAGCATATCATTTCAACTGAACGTAATGATATTTGACCGTACAGCATTTCATCTGAACTTAGCATAATGACGGTATCACACAACACTTGTATTGTTCACTGCTGAACATAATGTCCTCTGTACCGAACAGTATATCATCTGAACTGAATAATGATAGTAAACAGTTCATTTCAATAACTGAACATAACGACCTTTGCAGCGAACAACACATTGACTTGACTGAAGAAGATATAATCAGCACGCAAGAAAATGATAGTGCCATTTAACAGTTCTATTTCATGATTGAACAGAATGAATAAAGCACCCAACAGTATATAATCGCAACTGAAAATAATTAAAGTATCACCCAGCATATTGTTTCTCAGACTCAACAGAATGACATTTAACCAGGTATATCAGTCATTCTTAACATAAGGCAGTCCAGGCGTTCCATAATCAAAAGTTTCTGTATACTCTTGATAGCGAGCTCGAAGGGCCTAGCGAGCTTTACGGTAACGCGAGTACCTGCTAAAAGTGATGGTTTTAAAAACTTTTGTCCGAAGTACCGAGTTAACACATCACAACTTTTCGAATTACAAGATAACGATAAAAACCGAGGAATTCTGACCGAAAACGGATGCGTTGACTGGTCACCCGCGCACTTCTTTTGGAAACATAATTGGAAGGGAAACCAGAATAAACGGAAGCAGAGTATAAAATACCGATGACAGTTTTAAAACGGAAAATGTAAAATGAAAATTGAACGAATATACTTTTTACGGTAAAGGGAAATCGATCTCGCTTTGAGGCTTTGCCTTTTTCATATTAATATAAAGCTGCTTATTAGACAATTCAAAACACCTTGCTTCATTGACATCCAATGATTGATCGTTGTTTACAGTTGGCGGGTTTTAGGATGCCAAAAGGTTTTAATACAATTCCATTTTATTTAGTTCCGCCCATTGTTTTCTCGTTTAGGGCACACACATTCTTTTACTTGGGGACCATACGCCGCTTTTCATGGAATGACACTACTGTGTCACATTGAAGGTTCCATGATAACCGCCGTATGAACACATCTGCGGATGTTTCTAAATTCAAAATTTCACCATTTTTGTGTTTAAATGTTGAATTCTGCTTAAGCCGGTGCTAGGGGCGTGGACGGTAACTTGCACTTTCCAGTACCGTCCATGAACAGACTCAATCAAACCGAGCCTGCAACATTTTACAATTTTGCCGTGTTGGGCTTTCTTTAGGGATTCTGTTTTTCTCTATTTTAATGTAAAAATAAACTATCAGCTTATGTGTAAAAATTTGTTTTTTGTACAGTTATGTTTACTTATGTGTATTGACAAGTATAATTGTGACTTTAAAACGTCCTTTTGCTCTTTTACATATTGTACAAAATATGGATGTTAAATTTATACACGTACATTGTTTTTCTATTTTTTCAGTTAGTTTTTTTACAGGAATCGCATAAAAGTACATGCACTCATTCAAGTTAATGTATAAATTGATTTAATCTAGACACTGTATCTTCTTTTATGTTTAAAAGTATTTTGGTATCCAAAATGAATACCATTAGAGGAAGCGTCTCTAAATTTCTGAATTTTAAAATGATAAAATAACGCTACACCTTCGGTTTATGCTTTCAAATTTAACATATATCAACAGAGGAAATACCTGTTAGTTCTTTCTGTAGCTAAGATTGGAGGAGAAACTTGACTCGACGTTGAACATGAAACTAGAAAAAAATGAATAATTAAAACTAGTATTGAACTGAGCAGAAAACAAGAGCTGTTACGCAAAAGTGAAGAATATCCCTGCTATACTTTGTACGTATTGCAGAAAGGTATTACGAATTGAAAAAAGAATAAAACAATTAAGTGCATAATAGTGTTTATCTGAATAAAGCACTATTAATAGCCGATTTACTACCTTGTCCTTGGAGGTAAGGGCCAGGGTCTTAGACGTAACACGTCGTCCGAGTATACTAAAGATTTGTGCCAAGTTACTTTAATTGTTTCAATACATTGACAAATACAGTCCGGACACGAATTTGTACCTTAAACCTTTAAGTATGACCTTGACACTTAAGGTAGTTATATGGGCCTTAGACGCGACACATTGTCTTGTTGTGGTAGACATTTGTAGACATTTGTGGCAAGTTAAAATCCTTCAAAGTATGACAAAGTTACAGTCCGGATACGAGTGTGTACCTTCAAACTCTTCTTTCGAGAATGAATACATTCAAACTTAAAGTGTGACATTGACCTTGGAGGTAAGGTCATGGGTTTTGGACATGACACGTCGTCGTGATGTGGTAAACATATATCCTATGTAATTTAAAAACCCTTCCATGCATGACAAAGTTACAGTGTGGACATGAATGTATGTGCCGTTAAACTACAACTGTGTGAATGTGAACCTACACACTGTAAGTGTGACCTTGATTTTAATAAGCCGTCCTCTGGGGGCACAAAATTGTGAAAACATGAACAAAGTAAATGTTTACCATGCGTGCAATTAATTATTAACTTTGAAATGATAAATCTCAACACATGATAAGTATTATATTTAATCGACGTTTTGTAAATGTTCCCTGAGCTTTCTAAAGTGACTGCTAGTGTTTGAAAGATACACACATAAAAGATTAATATTGAGTTATTTTTATTAATACCCAAAAAAGATTTTAAAGGCTTATATAATTGACAAAACCGTTAGCATGACATTTTAATAAGTTTGTTAAAAAAAAGAAAACAACCTGATTGTGATTGACGGTTACTTCTTTTTTTATTGTCTCTTTCGGTCTCAGAAGACTTCAGATCATTCAAAAGAAAATATAGAAATATACATTGTATCAATTATGAACATACGCCTTATTTCCATTAAAAAATTATTATTGCCATTATATCAGTCAATTTAAACTTAATAATTATTATTTGATTCATAATTGAAATTTAAAAAAGAGCAGCATCATATAAGATCAACTTCCTCTGATAAAGATAATATAAATAGTGAAACAACTAAAAAGTGTTTGTATAAATGATGAACATCAATTTGGTAGGTAGTTGGATATTTGAATAACCAACTACCTACTAAGTGGTATAGTTGGTGATTTGTCATTCCAAACTGTTTAACAGCTGGTAATTTGTAATTCAATCCACTAATACCAGCATGAAATGTTCAAACACTTCATACATCTTTAAACACAGAATAAAAGAATGGACCTAACTTTCTACCAGCAGGTTGTTGGTTATTCGAACTTTGCATGTTATATCCTCAAAACAGTAAGTTCTTTTTCTGGAATAAATGTAACGGATATATAGGAAGATAAATTTGTTCTTCCACACTGAAACACTCTGTCTCCCTATATTCGCCAGGAGACTCAGTTGGTTATTTGCAAAAGTTGTATTTCTCTAAAATCAGAAAATATTTTTTTCAGAATAAAAGTAACAGATATATAACAAGACAGATGAATTTGAGCAAATGGTATCACCTCGTCTCCCTAGGTGGACCAAGAGACTCAGTTGGTTATTCGCGCGAATCCCCAACTACATACTAGAAGGTAGTTGGTAATTAGGATATTGCATATATTCGTCTGAAAACAAAAATACTTTTTCATAACAACGTTTACGGTTATATAACAAGATATGTGTTTTTATGCTCCCCGAAAAATTTGTCCGTCCGTCCGTATTTCCGTCCGTCCGTCCGTCCGTCCGTCCCCTTTTCTTGTCCGGGAGATAACTTTGAAACAACAAGAGGTATCAACATGACACTTTGTAGGTAGATAGATCTCATTGAGTAGGTGTGCAGTGCACAAGAACCGTAACTCTGCCTTGCCTAATTTTTGAATTATTCCCCTTTGTTTATTTTTACACTTTGAACTTTGTCCGAGACATAACTCTTAAAAGTATAAGAGGTATTAACATGACACTTTGTAGGTAGATAGATCTCATTGAGTAGGTGTGCAGTGCACAAGAACCGTAACTCTGCCTTGCCTACTTTTTTGAATTATACCCTTTGTTTATTTTACACTTTGAACTTTGTCCGGGACATAACTCTAAAAGTATAAGAGGTATCAACATGAAACTTTGTAGGTAGATAGATCTCATTGAGTATGTGTGCAGTGCACAAGAACCGTAACTCTGCCTTGCCTTATTTTTGAATTATCCCCTTTTGTTTACTTTACACTTTGAACTTTGCCTGGGACATAACTCTAAAACTATAATAGGTATCAACATGAAACTTTGTAGGTAGATAGATCTCATTGAAAAGTTGTGCAGTGAACAAGAACCTTAACTCTGCCTTGCCTAATTTTTGAATTATCCCCCTGTGTTTATTTTTACACTTTGAACTGTGTCCGGGACATAACTCTAAATGTATAAGAGATATCAACATGAAACTTTGTAGGTAGATATATCTCATTGAGTAAGTTTGCAGTGCACAAGAACTGTAACACTGTCTTACCTACTTTTGGAGTTATTGCCCTTTGTTCATTTTGACATTTTGAACTTTGTCCGGGACATTACTCTAAAATTATAAGAGATATCAACATGAAACTTTGTAGATAGATAGGTCTCATTGGGTGGAAGTGCAGTGCTTAAGAATCATTACTCTGCCTTGCCTTATTTTGAAGTAATTGCCCTTTGCTTATTTTTACCTCTTGACTTTTGTCCGAGACATAACTTTAAAACTATTAGAGATATCAACATGAAACTTTGTAGGTAGCTAGATATAATTGGATAGAACTGCAATGCTTAAATAACCTAAACAAAGCCTGGTCTAATTTTGGAGTTATTGCCCTTTGTTCATTTTTACACTTTGAATTTTACCCGGGACATAACTCTGATATCATCAGGAAACTTTATAGATAGATAGATCTCATTGAATAGAAGTGCAGTGCAAAAAAAGAGACTCCGCTTTGCCTAATTTTGGAGTTTTTGCCCTTTGTTCATTTTTTTTATACTTTCCTGTGTACAGAACCTTCTCGGGGAGCATCACCCGGTTCAACCGGTTCTTGTTTATAATATGGTAACACCCTCTTCAACATAAATCGACCTGCGGACTCAATTGGTTATTTGCGTGAAACTAACAACCAGAAGGTACCGGTAGTTGGTTATTGGAACATTACATGTATTTCCTAAAAAGAGAAAATACTTTTTTTCAGAATAAAAGAAACAGATAGTTAGATGAATTCTTTGACCTTGACCTTTGACCTAGTGACCTCAAATCAATAAGAGTCATCTACTAATCATGACTAGCCTCCATGCCAAATATGAAGACTGTGGGTCAAAGGAATCTAAAGTTATTGGACGGACAAGGTTTTTTAGTCAAGGCCCCCGTGACCTTGACCTTTGACCCAAAAATCAATAGGGGTCATCTTTTAATCATGACTAACCTCCATGCCAAATATGAAGACTGTGGGCCAAAGGAATCTCAAGTTATTGGGCAGACAAGCTTTTTAAAGTCAAGGCCCCTGTGACCTTGACCTTTGACCCAGTGACCCCAAAATCAATAGGGGTCATCTACTAATCATGTCTAACCTCCATGCCAAATATGAAGACTGTGGGCCAAAGGAATCTCAAGTTGTTGCGCGGACAAGCTTTTTTAAGTCAAGTTTCCTGTGACCTTGACCTTTGACCCAGTGACCCCAAAATCAATAGGGGTCATTTACTAATCATGACTAACCTCCATGCCAAAAATGAAGACTATGGGCCAAAGGAATCTCAAGTTATTGGGCGGACAAGCTCTTTAAAGTCAAGGCCCCTGTCACCTTGACCTTTGACCAGTGACCCCAAAATCAATAGGGGTCATCTACTAATCATGACTAACCTCCATGCCAAATATGAAGACTGTGGGTCAAAGGATTCTCAAGTTATTGAGCGGACAAGCTTTTTAAAGTCAAGGCCCCAGTGACATTGACCTTTGACCCAGTGTCCCCAAAATCAATAGGGGTCATCTACTAATCATGACTAACCTCCATGCCAAATATGAAGACAGTGGGCCAAAGGAATCTGAAGTTATTGGGCGGACCAGGAAAAACTGACGGAAGGCCGGACAGGGAGACGTCCGGACGGCCGGACGAACAAGCTGATTCCAGTATACCCCCCTTACAACTTCGTTGTGCGGGGGTATAAAAATTGTTCCAATAACCAACTACCTTCTGGTTGGTAGGTAGGGATTCACGCGAATTAACCAAATGAGTCTGCTGGTCGATTTATGGTGAATAGGGTGTTACCATATTATAGGAACAATCATAATCCGTTATATAACCGTAACATTTGTTTTATAAAAATACTTATTGTTTTCAGAGGAATATATGCCATATCCAAATAACTAACTAATTTCAAGTATATAGTTGGGGATTCGCGCGAATAACCAACCGAGTCTCTTGGTCGACGTAGGGAGACGATGTGATACCATTTGCTTGAATGTATCTCTCTTGTCATATATCTGTTACTTTTTTTTCTGATTTTTATTTCTTTTATTAAGAGAAATACATGTTATATTCCAATAACCAACTTCCTTCTGGTTGGCAGTATGGGATTCACGCGAATAACTAATTGAGTCAACTTGTCGATTTATTTGAAAGGGATGTAACCATTAATTAAAAAAAAACAAATATA
Organism: Ruditapes philippinarum; assembly: GCF_026571515.1. Taxonomy (NCBI): domain Eukaryota; kingdom Metazoa; phylum Mollusca; class Bivalvia; order Venerida; family Veneridae; genus Ruditapes; species Ruditapes philippinarum. The sequence continues at coordinate 47,697 of NW_026866295.1, read as the reverse complement.
TTTTTTATATAACCGTAACATTTGCTTCAGATTTTTTTTTGTTTTCAGACGAATATATGCAATATTCGAATAACCAACTATCTTCTAGTAGGTAGTTGGTTATCCACGCGAATAACCAACTGAGTCACATGGTGGACAGGGTGTTTGAGAGTTGAAGAACACTTCTATCTTGCTATATATCCGTTTTATATTCATTCCGTAAAATTATTTACTGTTTTAAGGGTAAAACATGCGAATTACCAACTACCTTCTAGTAGGTAGTAAGGGATTCTCGCGAATAACCAACTAAGTCCCTTCTTATATTCTTTGTTTAAAGATGTATGATGTATTTGCACATTTCATGCTTGTAAAAGTGGATTGAATAACCAACTTCAGGCTGTTAAATAGTTGGGAATTGACGAATAACAAACTGCCAGATAGTAGGTAGTTGGTTATTCGAATATTCAACTACCAACTATCCACTACTTACCAAATTGACGTTCGTGTAATAGGTACACTTGTAAGCACCGGATCATTGTATTACATCTTCGATTGTGAACATATTTATCAATTAAGGACATCTGTCGCATTTAAATACCTGTAACGATTTATCTTAAAATTTGCAATATGTCATCTTTGACCTGAAGTCCAGATTTGCCAGTTTATCTGAAGTATCTTCTGGTGTTTTTTCTGCCCTTTTCCGTCATTTAAGACTTCCTTTATCTTACATTGTAAGGTAAGTTGTAACTTAAGTATTTAGCATGTGTTACGAAATTGTTTCTATACATCGTTACGATATGTTTCATATCTTGACATTTGCATATTGAACAATATTTTTGGACTTGTATCATAGTTTGGGTACCTCTCTGTTGAAAATGTGTCAGAGATAAATCGTATACATATACATGCACAGTGCGTTAACTGGAGTGCAAGTATTAGTTACCCGCACTCCAGAGCATGCCCATTGATTGGCTCATTTTTGCTGGTGTTTACTTATCGTGACGGCAGAGAAAGGGAAATATCATATTCAGATGCTCGTTCATTTGATACTTTTTTTCATGGGGTTTCATATTGTAACGACAGGCAACGTCTTGTTATATTGACTATGATACAAAAGAGAAAGAACATCAAAACATTCGGCAATCTGATTAATACACGGGGCACTACGCCCACTCGTACAATCAGATAACCTCGTGTTTTGATGCTCTTTCTTTTACTTAAACGTTGTATTAAAAATATCTCTGTAGTGACTTTTGCCGCTAAGGTCATATTGAAACCACTTGTGCAAAAGAAATAAACTATTGCTCAGCATAATAAGACAAAGATCGTCTAAAACTTTCAAATTTATACCGTCAACTCAATAATTTTTGGAAGAAGGCGTACAAAACTTGTATAGCATATAATGTTTAAATTGAATACCCCGGCCACAATATTCAAGATATGCCCGCGGACAGCACACACAACTGTTCTTAATGCTTAAGTAAGGGAACATGACTCTGCTACTGCTTTCCAGAATTATCTCATCTTGTTAGTTAACAAGTATGTCAGTAGGTGTGTTTTGGTGGGGGGGATCTTCGTCTGCACATGCGCCCGTGCATGCATAAAAACTCGTGCCAGACACGTGAAACATATGGGCAATCTTCGTGCAAGACACGTGTAATATAGGGACAATATTCTTGTTTAGGCAATCTTCGTCTTTATCTTCGCCTGCATGTGCGTCCATTTTCGTCTGCATGAACAAAACTTGTGCCAGACATATAGATGAAACCTTCGTGTTAGAGACAATTTTCATTAAACTAAGGGAAGTGAAATAACTATTACAATCAGTGTTTGGAGCGGAGTTATTAGTATCCAACAATCAAAACAGTGAATTAATTATCCAATAATTGCTAGAAAATACAGCAACAGGAACTTCACTATAATCAATGTTTTGGTACATTTCTGCGGTAAAATAGAGTACCCAAAGAGTTCTCAAAGCATACGGTAAGGGTATACGGTACGGGAATACGTTTCCACGTACAATGGTACGGGAATACGTTTCCATCATAAGGGTAAAGGAATACGGTACTGGAATACGTATCCACGTGATCATATGGGTAAAGGAATACGGTACTGGAATACGTTTCCATCATATGGGTTAAGGAATACTGTACTGGAATACGTTTCCACGTGATCATATTGGTAAAGGAATACGGTATTTAAATACGTTTCAATCATATTGGTAAAGGAATACGCTACTGGAATACCTTTTCACATGCAACAGTACGGGAATCTTCGCCTTTCAATAGCGTCATTGTCGCGTATACAGGTTCTTCGAAGTTGTTTCTGCAGGACTGTTTACATTGGAGTACATTAAACATTTATGGTAAAAAGAAATGAGAATTGCTGGGGACGTTATTGATATCTGCTAATTCTAAACACAGAATCACTCATTTGAGTACTTAACATCCCATTTTCATTTGATCTGCCTATTCAAGTGCTTCGAATAATTGTTTCCATGTTATAAATAAGACAGTTTCGAAACGATGTTTGAACAATAAAAATGTACGCACATGTACTTCTGTATTCTATATAAAGTGACCATCTTGAGTAGGGAGAGAATTTTGGGTTTGATCGGGAATGAATTAATTTTTGTATTGATATTATTTGAATTTCCAGCTAACCTTTGTGATAAAAGAGTAGCGAGTAATTATCAGCTTTGTTGCATTTAAGCTTAACAAATAAAGAACTACTGTTTCAAATGGATAATTTTATAACAAATCCAGTGAGTCAGTTATCTTTCTTTGGAGTCACAGTTTAAACGAAATTGTTTAAACGTGAGAAATATCATTTACGGTCTACCTGTATATCATGTATAAAAATATGAATTACGATTAAGTAACCATAGTAACGAGAAATTTAATCTCTAGTTTTAAAGATGTTATTCAATTTAATCTCTAAGGTTAAAAATGAAATTCAGTATGTTTGGTTAACTTATATGGCGTTTATGAAAGAAAAAAGTGATGGGTATATTACGTTTAATGCAAATAGACTTTGAAATAAAGTATACTGTAAGATTTAAAGATGCACTATTCCACTAATGGAATCTTGTTTATAAATGTAAAACATATCTTTTTTATGATAATATTTATTTCATGAATCATTTTATATTATACTCTGGTATATTTATTTTTTACTGTTTGAAAAATCCAATACTTCCTCCAAATACACTAAATACATGTATTTAGACAAAATTTAAGTAAACGTTCATAAAATACGTCAGCTTCTTACAAAAGTATATATTCAAAACATGAATTTATTTCCATATTTTAGGAGGGTTGTCCCAATATTCTGTGACGATATTGTTTAAAAGCTTAATAAAATAGTTACAAATTTGATATTTTGATGTCATATAAACACATATTATGGACACATTTTCATAAATGTTCAATGAAAATATCAACAAACAACAAAATTATGCCAAAAATATCATGGCAATTTTTTGAATAGCGGCGCACGTCAAACGTCAAAAACGGCCTTAAATCTAGATGAATCGTCTTTCACAAATACTCTCCATAGCATTTAACGCATAAATCATGTAAATGGGGCAGTTTTTCTCATTTTTCGTCTATTACGGACTGATACTGCATAAATCATGTAAATGGGGCAGTTTTTCTCATTTTTCGTCTATTACGGACTGATACTATGTGATCGTCATTAATCTTTGTTGAATGTTTGGACGGCATACACTAATTGCTTGCTTTAAGCGAGATTCCGGTCTTGTTGCACCTGCTTTACCTGTGGGAAATAGGCGACTGAGATCGGTCTTCCTATTCGTCTCTTCATTATTTTCGCTTTCTGTAGTACAGAACTCTGGTTCCGTTCATATATTTTGTACACAAATTTGGGGATATGTTGTTTAACTCTTCTATCCGGTACATTAGTTGAATAATCTTAACAGGTGTCATCCCGAAATACTCACTTAACGCCTGAAAACTGTTTGATGCGCCGCAATTTCATCGGACGTCGCCATTTTAACTTTCCTATTTTCTTTGAGATATTTTCATTTTCCGTATCTCGTTTGTTTCTTAAGTTATCTAAATTTTATACAATGATATCAGTGAAGCAACAGAGGAAGCCAATGTCATATTGTGCAGACAAATCATCAGATATTTGAAATATACGTAATTTATTTAAGCCTTTTCATAACAAATTTCAAATTAATTGACGTGCGGCGGTAGTTCAAACCAATGTCGTTAATATTGAAAATTTTGAAGACACTAGAGTAGAAATTTTGTAAATGATTTGTTGTTTTGTAAAATAATAAACCTATATGTCTGGAAACTTTATACTTATGTGCTTTATGACATTGAATAAAATTTTATGGCATTTTATAAAAAATGCCCTTTATTCATTCAAACATATATCTTTTGTTTTCCCTACATCCATACAAGTTCGTCCTTGCTGTGACTCTTCCCAGCACAAAATCATAAATATGTTAAATGTGTGAATTGATATCTACTGGCGTTAAAAATGGACCGTCTGTAAGATTTGTCACGGACTTTTGGGACAATCCTCGTATTTCCATGGATATTTTAAACTTTGTCGACAGAATTATTGTTTTAAGCTTTAATTTAAAAAGGTATTCTGATTGATTCTAATAAGTTGCATTTACCTCCAATTTTATAAATCGAGGTTTTTCTGTGTCGAATATGAAATACATAAACCAGCCACTGACAGTTATATCCTGCATTCTACCCACGCAATATAAAATTCATTTTAACACTATGACGATGTGTATGACAGATACAAAGATTAGGTATCCATGGTAATCGAATACTTCACTGGTTTTTGACAAACATTAAGTTGTATTTACAACAAAACTTTATAAAAAATAGCGCTTTTTAGTGGGTTAACATCGTGACAAAAAATACAGTTGTAATACAAATGTTAAACGTGATTATTCAGATAGTTTCTACAGTTTAATCTTTTTTTATCTTTCATCATCCTTTTTAAAAGTCATATATGTGGAAATATTTACATAGTATGGTGGGTTTATTGCATCCATTTACGGAGTTTAATATATGACGGGTTTATAAAGTAATGTCTTTATGAATTCATATGTGTAAAATATATGTCCGTTATTGTAAAAACTCATTTAAATATGAAAGCGTAGAAAGGTTAATACGCTGCAATCTTTTTACTCATATTATGTAAAATGAGACTGTGACGATAAACATGCAATATGCCAATATTTTCTCTTGAGTTCACTTGTTTTCTATATCATACTTAATACAACGCTCAGTTACAGTTCCCAATACTCAGAGAAGCAAACTGCAGAGAAATATTAACATGCATTATAAAGCTGCATAAACGACATTAAACTCTAACTTGCTTTTTTCAAATTTTAAGAAAGAAGTTGATTATTTCATTTTAAACATCAGTCCTTCCTAGTTTCCTAACTTTTATTAGAATGTTGTTAGAACAGTTACAATTTAAATGTAACGCCGTACTTTCACATTGTTGACGCACGATCACAAACGAGGAAATCCGTTTCATTATTTTATTGACACTTTGGTTTTGAATGTAAATATTTATTAATAATAAAACACGTCTTATTGCATTTTGTTCAATTCAATAGCTTATTGTTAGAGGTCCGGAACTTAGTGCATGTATTAGAATAATCATATAAGAAGTATAGGAATGCTTTGACAACTACAAAAAATACGAGTCCTGTTGCACTTTTAGCACTCTTTGTAAAAGGCACATGGTTTATGAAATACACTATAAGTCAGAAACATATCCTCTCAACAAAGTCCAACTGGAGCTTGTGCCTCTATATTGTCAGCGACTCAACATCATAGTTCTTTCTTTTCAAATTGTACTTAGGAAAAACGATTCTTGAAACACTCGTTTAATCTCTGTCGTAAGTATTGGTTTCACGTTCTTTCATCTTTTTGAGCAGCTTTCGATTGTGTGCAATCGTCCTCGCCTTCCAGGTCGGGAATGTCGTACCTTTCTAACACTTTATCAAACAAAAACTTCCTCTTAAGTGTGCCGTATTTTAAAGCTTCTTCAGGATCATAACCTTCAGAATCAATCAGCTGCTGAATAGTCGCCTTTATAGATTTGTAGACGGGATCTTTTTTCATGGCATCAAACCACAGCAGTTTGCTACCAAAACTATTCAACATAGCCGTCATTTATGTTCTTTTCATATCCTTATACACATCTTCCATGGCTTCAGCATCGCTGATGTCGTTGTTTACCTCAATGAGCTCATTTACTTTAGTGTCATACTGCGACTGACACTTCCGGAACGCTTCATCTAAAATTTCGTCCAAAGGGTCTAAATTCAAAGACTCCCCTGATGAATCTGCCATAGCAATATCACTTCCACTATCATTGTCATTATCACTGAACTCGTCTTCTTGATCTATGGGTCCAAAAAATCCTCTTTTGCATCTTCATCATCAGAGGTAGAATGTGCAGACTTTTTATGTCGTAACATATTATCCTTTCTGTTGTATTCTTTAAAGCAAATATCGCATCGAAACATCACCTTCGACGTTTTTAACGCAAATAAGAAGGAGTTTAGGAAGTGATTTATATTAATGTTGTCCCAACAATAGTGATATCATCATTTTTCATATTATCATGATTAAGTTTTTTTCCCCACTAGATTTTGCATGTCTATTGTTCTTGTTGTTATCACCAACTTTAGAATTTTGGCGTCTGCGTCTTTTTAGATAACCTTTCCTTTTGGTATTTTTCTTTCCAAAATAGCCATTTCTTTGATTACACGTCTTCACTCTTTTCGGCAACCAAGCTGACAATGAACTGAACAAGCGTTCAGTCGTTGTATGAAACTATAATCAAATGTCTTTAAATAACGTTTTAAGTTTCTTTTTATTTCTGATCTTTAACGCAATTGGATCATTCTCGGTTTTCAAAACTTGACTAATGACCTCATTTTGTTTATTTATTTTGACAAAGGTAATAAACATATTGAAAGGTGTATAACTAATCTGTCTATGTACATACTATTATGACTACAGTATCTAGCAAAATGACAACGTTCTCAAGATATTTCACAAGTCATCTTATCGCACCGCTAACACTTAACGTTTTGTGGCAACGGCGAGTATTGAATTTATATCTTTACTGTCCTTGACATGTTCGGGTATTTGAAAGGGAAAACAGTTGTATTTCATGCTGCTGCCTAAATACAATTTGTTCGTCGAAAAAAAAACTTGACCAACCACTTGTTTTTACTTCACAGTTATGTCGAAGGAAAGACGCATCTCTTAAAGACAGTTAAGGTATGATTTAACCGTCATTTTCTGATTGGTTAAAATACTTCTTCCCACACGTCTGGCACGAGTTTTGTACATGCAGACGGAAATGGACGCACATGCAGGCGAAGATAAAGGCGAAGATAAAACGAAGATTACCCTAACAGGAATATTATCCCTATGTTACACGTGTATGTCACGGAGATTGTTTCTATGTTACACGTGTCTGGCACGAGTTGTTATGCATGGACGGGCGCACGTGCAGACGAAGATTTCCCTACCAAAACACACCTACTTATGTCTAGTTTGATGGTTATGATAATGTTTTTTAAAAAAATAAGAAAAATTGTCCAATTGTGTAAGTCAACATATATTCCAAGTTCCGTGAATATTGTGTTACAAATGCTACATTAATGCTGTATGAAAGATATAAAAATAACTTTTTTTTATTTAACAGCGTTCACTCAATGTGCTTTTATATATTATATTAATTAAAAAAAAACAACTTAAGACGGGCACTGTCTCCCGTTTCTCTACCTTTTTAATAAAATATGTCACGCTTTCAAATTGTATTTAACAATTTGTAATCAGTAGTATATTTGTCAGGAGAATGACTGCCTTGATGTTATTTAATCTTAGGAAAGATTTAGTAATAAAAACTAGAACAAACTTCCAAGATATGGAGGCTGGGCAGCATCGCCTGACTTAAAATTGAATTTGAAAAACTAGCGTGTAATTGTTTAGTTAACACTATTTTTTAGGTATTTTTATCTTTTTCTATCTCAAATCCATATATACATTTAAGCAACAAACTCTGATTATTATTTACACCCAAAACAAACACACATCATAAAATTTTATCAGCCATATATACGAAATATCTTTTCACGTATAGGTCTTTTATACGCAACAATACTAGACACCTGGAGAGCCCAAGCTCTAAACAACTTATAATCAAACAAAACAATAAAATCACCACAAATATGAAGAACACTAATTTAAAATGAATAAGATACAGTATATACCACAAACATTCAACCAACAATATTAACTTCCAAAAATCTAATCAGCATCAGAAAAGCAGACTAAAGCACCCAATATTTACAGATATCCTCAAAAACAAAGCATCAACTATATAACTAACACGACAAAATCACTCCAAACATTCAACCAATATCAACCAAATATATCTTACCAAACAGATATAACTCAACAACCAAATAAAATACAACAACCAAAACAACTAATTACAACCAATGAACCCTGATCAATAAAGATCACCACAATTAAATTCAACCAACTTCAACAAATCAACAAAACTCCCTTCAAAACAACAAATTCTCTTCTAAAAAAATTAATAAATAAATAAAAAAAAATGATAATGCTAAACACTGTAAGTGTGCTTCCCTAACTGATGTAAAGTCATAAATAATAATGGTAAACCAAGTTTAAAGTACGTCCCATTAATGCTCAAATATAGTGTGTGTAAAGATGTAATTTGATAACAGCAATACACTTAATAAAATGTTTTGAACAAGATATTTTTATAGACAGAGACGATTTTTATCGTTAATGTCATTTTACTTTAAATTAGATTATACGAGGACATCTTTTGTACGCTTGAGTAACCAGTCGGAAACGTGAAAACATCATGAAAATACACAGTCAATTTCCTTGTATTGCTATGTAAAACATTTACTTTATAATATTTAAATAAAAAAGCATACTAAATGTCACTGCAAATTTTACGAAAGCTAATTCATTTAAAGATTTTAATAAATTAAAGAAGTTCAATGCAAATTAATCTGATATTTTCTACTCCATTTGCAAAACGTTAGTGTCGTTCTTGGACTAACAGTGTAATGTTATATATTGTTTATCATTCATTCATTTCTATCTAACAAATTTCAAGTTTACTTACAGTAGGGTGAACGTTTCGGTTGTCAAATTTTGTCGTGCGTGCGTTTTTCGTTTATCGTGCGTGCGTATATCGTGCAATGTGCGTTTGATAAAACGCTTTCTCAAGTATGCATCGTTTACAAGCGTGTAACGTTTATCTTGCATCGTTTTTCGTTTATCGTGCGTTTGAAAGCGGGCGTTTGTTATCTCCAGAAACGTTTAGCGTGCGTCTGCGTTCGTCTAAACGTTTAAGTACCATGTTTTGCGCCTGTTACTTTTGAGAAGTTAAAAATATCTTAAATAGAGCTAAAGTTGTTGATTACGATATTTTATTTAACGTTTAGAAACGTTTGTATTTTTGCGTGCGTTTTAGCGTGCGTATATCGTTTAGCGTATTTCGTTTAGCGTATATCGTTTTGCGTGCGTTTGCGTTTTTCATTTGGTAAAGCGTGCGTGTAACGTTCGTTCATATAGCGTGTAACGTGCGAGCGTATTTTCCAGAACGTGCGTTTTTCGTGTAAACTGAATAGGAATTTTTAAATACAGCCAAACATGGCGCAAAAAAAATTCAGCTTACTTTTGTTGAACCTGTACATAACTGACAGTTGTTAATGCAATCTACTATCCATAGTACAGCCTTATAATACACCGGAATTCAATATTTGAATAGAAAGAAATGTGTTTATTTAGTATTTAAACCCAGCGGTAACAATTAGTTTAATCATAGTTTATTCCAAACATTTACACAGTTTATATATAATTTATGACAAAACTTGAGCTTGCAACAGTTTTAACAAATATAGATATCAATTGCTTCGAAAATCAAATTTTGTCAGCCTGATCACGTATGGTAAGTCATAGACAACCTTAACTACTTATTTCCTTAAAAAATGAGACCGAAATGAATCCGAGATTGGCCAATTAAGGCGCTTTGAACTTTTGCCGAATATTTGAAGAAAAATCAAATCTTTTCATTTAGCTTTTTTCATATAGAAACGATACGATTTTTAAACGTCATCCATACAGCGAAATTATGGCATCATTAGCTCACAATTAATTTCTTCAATGGTGACGAGACTTGCCTTATAATTGAAATGTTCAAAAATACGTTATTATAAAAAAGCAGTGTTAACAAATTCTTGCCAGAAGAAAAGTTAAAGTTAACATTATAAACAAACACAATAAATACCTTAATTTAATTTTCCTCCAAAAATCCCTTCGAAATAAATCTTTTAAGACATACAAAAAACAGAAATACAGACATGCACAACCACCTGCCTTTTAACGACTGTGCATTTACAAAGATAACTTGGTAATTTTATCACCACATTACAAATTAAAATAGTAATATAAATATTCACATCCTGTTCTGCTTTAAGATTTTGAAAATGCAATTTAGATTGTGAATATGATATAACACACAGTGAATATTATTTATAATTTCTTTGACGACTAATGTTTCGATCAATGAGATTGCTGATATTTCATGAGCAAATTAAAAGTAATAATATAATATTATATGCAAATATGATAAAATACGGTAACACTCAATGTAATAAGACTGACATTTACCAGACAAACCTTTCTGTGTGAGGGCATTCTAAGTTCATAAACATTTAACACCAATGTGGATATACCCAGCGAGTTGACTGTTTACAGCGGCAACGGAGCTCTGTTGAGTTTCCGCTTAACAGCTATCCAAGAACTAGATATTCCCGTCTTTGATATCAGTCGGTATTGAATTATTTTTCTTGCATATCTTATATTAACCATATTTTCCTTATCTTTTCATTCAGTTTTTTTTGACAGAAATAATCTGTTTTATTCTGTGAAGTAAGGAATGAACTGAGGTGACACCACAATTTACTAAAATTATATACCACGATTATAATCATAGTATTAACTGCAATTTAACTTTTGCGTGCTTAGCAATGCAATTATTAGACATAATCTACTAACATAAGTGCGGCAATTGAGAGCGATAATGCCTTTTGATTTGAGCACGTAGAAATAATCTAAATATATGTTTAATAAAACAATTTTTGAACTTGCATTATTATAATAACGAAAATAACAACATTGAAAATATTTAAAGTTTTGTCGACTTAATCTAAATATAACTTTTCATTTACAAATGCCACTCTTTGATTGATAGGCGTTTGCATACTTTATGCAAGATCAGTTTTATGAGATACTTTAAATGTTTATTGAATCATGTTCAACAAATGTAACTGAATATTTTAAGGTAATGTTTAAAGTTAAAAAGTTAACAAGCAAATCGTTTGAGTTTGAAATGTTTCTGTTTAAAATGAAATAAACATGTGTATAAATGCTATTCCTGTGGGTTATTTTGTTATGAAGGAAAACGATATGTCAATAGCCTTATATGCTGGACATTGTACTTGCATCAATTCTTTACAGTTTACATCAGATTTTTGACATAAGTCATTGCAGGATTCGCCGGTATAACTTATAAGTTTGAAAAATATGGTCAGAAATAAATATTTTATAATACAAAGTGTTTAGGGTAGTTAATAACAAATGCCTAAATTATAAAAAGACTGCCCACTCTTTTTATCATTTGAACGAAACATTGCATTCTAATGGATATTTATAACTTTTTCTTTGAGTCACATGGTTATTGATTATTCACATAGACTAGATTATAGATTGAATTGAATACTATTATGGTAACATTAAAGTTTTCTTGACTTTAACTTGTACACCCACCAATTACACATGGGTGGGCATAATGCCATTTTTTCAAATCGAAAAAAAATGTAACCGTTTAGAAAATAACACATTCAATATGATGTATAATATTTTGTTTCTATTACCGTGAGTAAACGTACATTCTATGAAGACCAATTTCGTCTTTAGTATTCAGATATTGCATGATATGGTTGTTTAGTTTCCGTTTTATGCAACATCAGAATCTATATTAGCAAATATTTTGAAGAATATTGACATTTATTATATGATCTAAATATAGCTGCAATCTCATTGGTCCAAACAGTAGTCAACAGAACTTTTTATAAAATCATATTTACTGGGTGTAGTATCATATTCACTGGCTGAATTGGATTTTCCCAGTCTAAAAATAGATTGAGAATCATACACCGTAGACTGTTAATTACGCGTGTTGATTAAAAAATAATTGTTGCTTTTTGTTCTTTATGGCATATTTCTCGATTAAAATATCAATACTTTACTATTATACTTAAAGGTTACACCGCAATGATGAGTATAAACTTTAATTATTTTTGTATGCGCAGCGTTCGCGTAGTCGTTGCACGCCTAACACGTGCGTCTTTTTTCCCGCGCTTCAACGAGGCAAAATTTGTACATGTATAATTATAAGGTTGTACTTTTGTGATTTTTTTTTAATTTCTAATTATTCATACAATAAAACAATTATTGACTAGTGAACCATTGAATATGATCTGTAATTATCAACTTATCCGCAACTGCTATTCCCGCATGATTTCCGAATCAGCACAAAAAACAACAACAACTATAACAACAACAAAAAAACCAAAACAAATGACCCCTAAACTCAATATCCGATATCAATGGTTGAGTAGAAATTTTGCGTCGGCCGAGGATCGAAGCAGCGACTCCTGGATTCTAATCCGATGTTCTCTTTTTTGAGACAAGCGGGCGAACAGACGGTTAATAAATCAGTAAGTATAGCAATTTAAGATAATTTAATTTCAATACAAATGTTCAATGTCCAAGCGCGTCCAAATCTAATAGTTACATGATAATCAAAGTGTTGAATCGAATTAAAAAACCAATTCAACAATGAATTCTTACCAAAAAGAGATATTCTTGTGACTTCTCTGGTATATCGATTTTTATCATTTGAAAAAATGTTTTGTAGATGTTATATTTAACTTTTCTGATGAGAACATAATTGTACGAATGTATGTTGACGATAAAATATTTCAATAATTAGGAAGAAAAAAATGTCATAAAATGTTAAGATTAATTGACCATAATAAAGTACGCTACTATTTGTGTTTCAGTATTGCCATGTTTTCTTTTTTACTTTTAGACCATAGAAATATAATAAAAACAATACCTATTATATATATTCTTTTAAATTAAATATTAAGAAATATTGATGAAATTAAATGCAAATTTTCAAAAAAGGCCAGTTAAAAATAGATATGTAAATGATAAACAGAAAATTCAAGTTTTCTTTCTGTTAATACGGGATTTATTCATCTCTCGTAAAATATGTGAACTATTTATTTATTACCATGAAGATAGGTTCTGTATTTAAAGAAAACCTGAATATCATCTTTATATTGATTCATAGTTATGTGGCTAATGGACATAACACATAACGATTGTAATGTCAAAAGATTGTTTTGTAAACAATAATATAACATAATGCTGATTAAAGATGAGCTCAACTATTTGTGCGGTTCTTATTTTACTTTAATGCTATTTATCTATTACCTTACCACTCAGTTTTATTTGATATACAATTCAACATTAAAAAACATTTACATTTAAAATATGACAGGATATAACATATCTTTTAATTTGTACATGTATTTATCCGGAAATTGTTACTAAAATATATTACTTTAATCGTAATACTGAATAAAAGCGATGGCCTGGCGGATTTCGCGTCTGCTTCTCAACCAATATATAATTAGATCACAAAGATCATGCTTCCTGCATATGGCACCATTACTGACTGATTCCAGGAAACGGACTTGAGAGCAGTTCCCGTAGGCTTAACATATTCCTTATATTCGAGCTAAAAATAAATTAAAACTAAAAAATACAAAATATAAAGGAGTTTTGGAAAATCGTTTACTAGGATTAATTTCTCAAAAATAGCTCTATTTTAATTGCAATCTCTTAAAATTTTCTTTAAAAAGTAAATTTGATTAAATAGATGCTGCCTTTTGTATTTGTGTCTGCTGAATCCGAATAGATATAGTTTTATTTTTGTTTGTTTGTTGTTGTTTTTATATACAACAAATTCTGATAGGCTGTTTCATACGAAACAATTCATTATCAACTTTGATTACATAAGTTTAGCGCTGTTTAAACAACAAAAGATTTATGTATGGCGATAAACACAAAAATCTTTGTCAGACTTTTTATAGTACGTCACAGAGTATTTATTGCAGTAAATGTTTTCAAAATAAAACAGTTTTTGACTAATATGTAAAAACACTGATAAGAACAATAATAGATATGCGCAATATAAATGTTGAAAAAATCATTATATATATAAAGATATAAAGTCATCACGCAGACAATCTGCCAATATATCTATGATACAACTTTTAATATCCAATAACGTTGATCGCTTTCTAAAATTATATTTCGAGTGAGATTTTCATTACACGAGATTTATATGAATGATCTTTTTTTTAGATCAAAGCGAATCAATTGCTAATCGTATTTTTATCTTTTATTCCTGTTGAAAAATGGATTGGTATTCTATGTGTGTTTTAAATCACACGTGTATCCGTAGAGAGTTTATCATTACACCTTCTGGAAAACCACTTCGATTGGGGGATAAAGATAAATTACATAACTTGATAGAACATTCTTATCATTTGGTAACCATCTCTTTCTATGCAATTGAAGTAATGCATACTGGTGTTTTGCAATCATAATGTTACCCTGTTATCACATGGAATTTCTTCTAGATACTTTAACAGCAAATATGTGATTATATGCTGAGAATAAGGAACTTTATTAATTTAAAGATTGTGTTCTCACTCAAGTCAAATCATTTTAAATCAATATGACGTATGTTATTTTAAGATAGATTGTAAAATATTCAACTTAATTATTTCATATAGAATCAAATGGTTTTGTTCAGTTAACGTTCAATCACTTCATATTAAACCAGGAATATATCTCGAAATACGAGTATATATTAAAAAAACCTGCTTGCCAGACGATTGATTAAATTGACAAAGCGATGATATATTCTCCTTAAACAAAGACGCAGAATGACATTGGTCAAATTTAACAGTAATTTGTCTGACAACATAAGTATATTGTCATATTGTTTTATTATATTATTTAACATAGTGACATTAACGTTGATATATTACGTCTGGCCTGAGATTACTCAACAATAAATACCTTGTTTACCTGAAATCTAACAATCTATTTGTCTATATATATTAGATAATTGAAACTCCACGTATATAAATGTAAGCAGACGAAATAAACGAAATAACTTCTTGAATGAAATGTCAATCTTGAACTTTTCGAATTTTCCATGAACCAATGTTCTTTTTATTGGCGTTTAATTGGGCTTGAATCCAAGAAGAAGTTAACTTTAAGCAAATATATTTGGTATCATTTTCGTCAAATATAAAAGAAATTAGTACTTTTGTTGTGCTATGTTTTCGTTTCATTTATTCAACAAATAGTTTTCTCAAAATCGACAACAACTGTTGAAACAACTAAATTTAAAAACTAAAATTCAATGTCAAGTTTACAGCTAACAATGATAATTAAAGCAGTATTAGCTGGTCGGTTGTCACCACAACAATTCCTATATACACACATTATACAATAATATCTATTATACGAGGAGTGTTCAAATATGAATGCATTTTAGCACCTAAAATTCGATTCTTTATAGGTTTCACGGATTTAAATAAAAAAATTATTCCCCTAAAGTAAACACCTCCATTCTAACAGATAAACATAAGATCAATTCCAATACATTGTCAAGGTCTATTTCAGGTATACTATTAAGACACTGGAATAATGCAGAACCGAGATGAATACGCTGAAGAACTGTCCGACCTTAAATGTTTATATCTTAGCTTTGGAAACAAAAAGAAGTCTCAAGGGGCGTGGTAGATGAATTCGGAGGATTTGGGTGTGGGGGCACAACGATTTTTTTCCGCTTCAGAGCGTCTTCAACTATAGACTTCTTGTGCGATTATGCGTTGTCATGCAGAAATCTAACATTGGATAAACCTGTCCTGTTGCTGGTGTTCGTTTTCGAAAGTATTCTTTAGTTTTCGAAGAATGTTTGCCTTTTAAATTTAAGAACATCAACCGTAATGGCGGGACTCTGATTTGTGAAGAAATGATGGTCCTTGTCGCAATGCATTGGACTTTGTAGTCTACATCTTGTTAAAATGTTTTCGTTTTGTCCAATGAAAATTAAACCATGTTTACTCACTATAGTGAACAGATTTTAATGAATGTGGTATCAACGTAAAGCTAAAGTGTATATCTACCCGATGGCCTTAATTTCATTGTGTTTTTTGCGTTATTGAAGATACACTAAGTTGTGAATATATACTTAAGGACAATGAAAACACACGCCCGAACTATATGCATTTTATTACATGAGAACAAAACACTAACGACTCCATTAGATATATATCAGAACTTTAATATAAAACGCAAACTTAACAACTGAAAATAATTCAAAATGTTAAAAATCAAATGTACACCAGTAAATCGAAGAACCTTAGGTGAAAAACCCAAAAATCACACTTTTTCATCACAGTAATACAAACTTAATATAGGCAAAAACCAAAATGAAAATCCAAAACAAAGTCACTCATAAATGTTTGTCACCGTCGGGATCTTTAGAAACGGCAATATCCTCCATAAGCGTCTCTTACAGATGTACAGCGTTGCCTCATAGACCTTACGGTGCGGATAGTCACCTGTGGAATCTGACGCCATTCAGTCTGTAGTGTAGTGCGAAAACGCTGGAGAAATTATAGACCGATGGACACCAAAACGGTTGGCGCTTTGATAATAAAAAATTTGATTGTAAGATAGACCAGACTAAATCTGTCCTAAATCTACGCAGCGGTTAATTCTTTGTAGAACCATTGCATACAATTTGCTAGGAAATCTTCATTAGTGTCTGGAATTAAGCACCTTTTATAGAGGAAAAGTGTGTATATGCAATTTCAATGTGAGTTTTTACGATTTCTTAAACTGACCATTGTTGAGAGATTTCCTTATATACACAAAAAAGTGACTTAGAAAGTCGAAATTTTCCGTAACGAGATCGATAATTTCCGCCGCCATTTTTACTGATGACGTAGGAATATCCCTCAGCATCCGTGTTGACCTACATTCATTCAGCCATTCATGTGTAAACATTTCCCGCAAGGACATCAAAATATCGAAGTGACAGCTCTATGTATTGTGTTATTTTACCGTGTTTATAAAAATTTTGTTTTGAGAAAGATATTAATTAAAGGATTTCTGTTTTCTTTGTAAAAAATATCTATTATAAAGTGTACTGTTATAAATTAAACCATGGTGCACTGTGTGGCATTTGGATTCCAGAACAGAAGTGATACAGGGACGAAGGGTTTTTTCCCTTTTACCAAGAATGAAGAACAAAAAGGACAAACGTAGTTAAATCATAAAAAATAGTGCAGGAAAATTAAAGCATTTTGAACCATCAAAAACCTCCCGTTTATGTGCTAGACATTTTACCGACGTTGCAATCGTCCATCCACTGAGCGTGATTGATTCTGTTGGACTGAGTTTAAAACTTGAACTTGTTCAAGGTGCAGTGCTAACAATATTCCAAGAAATAAACAATATGAGGAAAATAACACATTCTCTTCCGTACGTCACCTTGGGCCACCAAAAAGAAAACGGACGACATACGGCGGGTTTGTAAAAAGGAACAGAAAGACGGTAAGTCATATTTCTTTGTATTTGCGTTGATTAACAGTTACAGTATCTGTAAAAATAAGACATGTGAGACCTTTTATTTATTAGTTTGAAATAGTGAGAGCTCATCTTTTTTTACAGTACTTTTCATACAGTACTGTACAGAAGTTGACACATACCTTTATTTTAGTAAGTGAAAATATATATTTCCGCAGCAGATTTTCATTTCATATTGCTAATAATTATTTTTTTCAAATGAAATAAACAAATCTAATATTATCATTTTTAAGATTCTTGTAGACGTGCTCTTACAGGATGTTTACTAAAGGCCTTTGTTTTCATTTTATATAAAGTGTTTTTTTCTTGATCTATTTCATATCTCGCTAACAATTTTCTCTGACGATATAGAGCATCAAAGTATCGAGAGAGTATCGAAATAGTATTTTGAAAAGCATTGATGCAGATTTGAGGTTGAACATTCCTAAAGATTATATTACATTTTTTGCAGGTTTATCTAGCACGATAACCATACCAGAGCTAACCTTTCTTTATTTTCATAAACACAAAATGATTCCAACATCAACGACATTTCCTCTGACTCAGAAGTATCGTATAAGCGGAACGTTAGTGTCATGTTTCATTTTAGGGACATGAAATATTAAACCATTAACGTGTCACTTTTTCCATACAATTTTCCTTGGTAAAACCATATAGATTTTAACATGACGTAAACATTCTTAAAAATAGGCTTAGACTTTGAGTTGTGAATATATTTAGTTATTCACCATCTGTGAATATTATATTTAATGAGAATTATAGTAATTAGGAACAAATTATTTAGCAAAGGCAAAAAATAAAATAGATAAATACAGAATAAGTACAGAATAAGTTGTAGCAGAAAAATAAATTGTTGCCAATTAGAATAAACACATCTAAACACCATAACAAAAAAAAAAACAAAAACAAAAAACTTTTCGCGAGGATATTTTGCGTTGACCGAGGATCGAACAACATACCCCTGTTTTTCTAATCCGATGCTCTTTCTTGAGCTAAGCGGGCGGAAACACTGCTAACTACGTATTAGATAAAATATGTAAGACAATTTAATCAAAATATATAAAATGTACAAGCGCGTCAAAGTCAAATACCTACGTAATAATCAAAGTGTTAAAACGAATAAAAGGCCATTTACAGATATATTTCTTTTCGATACGGTATTAACACAAGCAGGAACCCTTTTGAAAGTTAAATTAATATTCCTTTTTATCATTAAAATAGGAATGTCTTGTACATGTACATAATATATTTAACGTTTTCTTATGTGTACATTTTTGTACTTATCAATAATTAATGTTTTAAGAATTTATGTTGTCGGTGAAATGTTTTAATAATAGGAAGAAAAATGTCATAAAATGTTAAGATTAATTGACCATTAGTACAATAAATTACGCCTACTATTTGTGTTTCAGTTATTATTTTTGTAATTTCTGTTTAAATATCAATATTTTAATTTTAGATCACGAAATTAGAAGAAACAACAATATACGAGTTTATTGTTTCATAGTTATCTGGCTGATAGACATTGTAATAGACAAAATATTGCTTTGTAAACAATTAAATAACATATTACTGAAAAAATATCAAGTCAAATATGTATGCGGTTTCTACTTTACTTTAATACCTTTTAGCTTTTGCTTAACCGCTCAGATTTATTTGACATACAGTTTAAAATGTAAAGCAATAGTACTTATGTAATGAAAGGATGCGACATATCTTTCCGACAATCCACGCTTTATTTAAACATGTATTTATCCGAAAATAATTACTAAAATATATTATTTTAATCATAATATTGAATTGAAGCGGTGGCCTGGTCGTTTTCGTGTCTACTTCACAACTAAGATATCATGGGTTCGAGCCCTGCTATTAAAAAGATCATGCTTCCTTCAAATGGCACAAGTACTGACTGATTCCAGGAAACGAACTTGAGAGCAGTTCAGATAAGCTAAAACCTTTCGTTATATTCGAGCTAGAATATATATTAAATCTAACCGATAAAAAGATATAAAGGAATTTTGAAATAGTTTACTAGGATCTGATTTTATGAACAGCTCTATTTTTCAGTACATTGTAATCATTCAAAATTTCCTTAAAAACAATTTTGATTAAATTGATGCTGCTCTTTGAGTCTGAATCGGAATAAATATATTTTTGTTTGTTTGTTTGTTGTTGTTTTCATGTTTAAAATGAACTCATGTCGTAACAATTTATCATCAACTTTAATTACATAAGGTAAGCGTTGTTCAAATAACTATGATATATATATTGCGCTAAAACACAATACACATTCTTTTAATGACACCATGCACACATAGTGTGACGACCTATAGTGTGTAGAGTTTTAAACATGACATATCAACTTTGTGTGAAGTCAAAACATGTTTATTTCATATTTACAAAGAGAATAGCAATTATCATTATTTTATGATATCAAATCTGAGCATAGTATATCTTTAATTTAACGAAAGAAACGAAATAACTTCTTGAATGAAATGTCATTCTTTCTTTTTGCTTTATTTTTAATGTTCCAAATGTTCTTTTTTTAATTGTGCTTGCAACAAGGAAGAACTTAACTTTAAGCAAATGTATTTAGTATCATTTTCGTCAAATATAAAATAATTTTGTACAGTACTATTGTTGTGCTTTGTTTCGTATCATTCATTCAACAAAACGTTTTCTCAAAATCGACCTATGTATATATTAGTTACTAAATGGTTATACCTTAGAAAATATAAGGAATCAGTACTGATTAGGAGATGGAAGTGTGATTAAGGAAGGCATCAACATTTATCTTAAAGCTTTCTGTATCCGTGTTACCAAAACTAAATAAAAATATCTGCCGAATTTCAGGCATTTTTTTCTTACACAATCATTAGGGTAAGTAGATATATCATTGTATATTGTACTTCTTCAAAACATTGCATTTATTTACACCATATTTCTGATATTTATTGAAGTTTAGTTATAAAATTGTTTTTAAACAGATGAATTAAAAAATATCAAAAAAAAGATAAAAGCAATATATCATAATAAGATAAAAAAATTATATTTCATAAGATATAGCTTTATATCAATTGATTTAAATGTAATTTAAAAGTGTTTCCCTTTATCTATTTCATATCTCGTTTCTTGTTATTTCTGACGATATTGTCTAATCGTTACTTGTTTTTGGCATCTTAAAATGCATAGGGGTACGCTTGAATAGTATCGAAAAAGTATTTTGAAAAGCATGCCGGTTAGAGGTTAGACATTTCTAATGATTTTGTACACGATGACCATATCAGAGCTAAACTTTCTGTATTTTCATAAACACAAAATTACCATCAACGAAATTTCCCCTGACTGAAAAGTATTGTATATGGGAAATGTTTGTGTCATGTTTCGTTTTAGGGATATGAAATATTAAAGCATTTATGTGTCACTTTTTTCATACAATTTTCCTCGGTAAAGCCATATAAATTTAAACATGACGTAAACATTCTTACAAAAAGGCTAAGACTTAGTAGTTCAGGAAAGATAAAATTATATATTGTATGGTTTTAGCACACTTATCTTATATAGACGATATTTGGTGTCTTTATTATATATAAGGAATGTACTCTTTTTGCGATCGAAAATATTGTTTTACGAATACTATTTTATTAGTCGTGCATCAAGATAGGGCATAAGGATTATCTTTAGTCATATTTATAAAATCATATGATCTTAAGTGCAGCTGAATTCGTTAAATACTTCTGTTATCTACGGTCAAAATGCTTGCATGAATTTTTGTTTCATCTGACAATAAAAGGGTATTGTACGAGCTTTTTATAGAATTTCTGTTATAAAATAAATCTGAAGAAAATAAACTGTTATATATTGCTTAACAATAGTTGATAGCGAGATACTTTAAAGACGTGTTTTCCGAATAATTAATAAATTTAGCATCTTATTGTTATACAACATATTGGAATTTGCTACATGTCAATGCCCTGTTTCTAAGAGGTCTTTACACTGAGGACATTATTACAATATTATCTAATAATCTCAAAACAGTCATTTTTTTCGAGTTGACAAATACAATATGAAATATTATGACAAATGAATCAATGTTGTAGACCAATTATTGTAAAATTAAACATGTTACACATTTGAACACATTTAAATATTTCTGAAGGTTTGGCAACCCGACTGATCACGACATCATTTTAACAACAATCTTACCTTGAATTTATTGTTCATTAATACTACGAATTATTTGATTGAAGACAAAAATGAAATGTTTAATAATGAATAATAAACAAACTGTTAAATCGTCATGAAGTTTATTGACAAAAGAGCTCCCCTTACCATAAGCGTTGCAATAACAATGATTTCCAAAAAAACTGAATGAAATAAATACTTTAATCCAGCTTAAACTACTTCATAAACAATTCAAACAAAGTAAACACATTTTTGATTTTAGATGATAATTAGAAATAAGATTGGCATGAGAGAGAATCAAGCGACAAGTAAAAGGAAAAATGAAATACAAACAAGTATGGCTACAGATTCCATAAAATTTCTTTGAAAATAACACGCAAATTAAATTCAAGTTTCTTCCGTGATTCCATAAGATTTCGTGCATAATAATGTAATAGACACACAAGAGCAAACAATAAAATGTTAAACAGGGTAAGTTGTCATGATTGATACAGTCTCATCAGTATTTTTAACGATGGTTACAAGATGTTTACAATTGACCACATCTACTCGTAGCCTATCAAGTTTTGAAACTTTAATTGATAGTTTATAGTCACACAAGAAACACATTTGTTTTTCACATATACCATGGCGCAGGAGTTGATCGAATTTTGGTTTTGATCAAAGCGATATTACACTACCCACTGTAGTATCAATTTTAAGTGCCGTCATTTGCGTCTCATTCAATCATAGCATTAAAGCGCGCTTATTTTAGCATTACACTGAAGTCGTGTCGTTGAAATATGACCCGCTTGTGTAACTCTAAACTGTTCTAATTTCAGGTACCGAAAGCAATTGATTTCGTTGAATAAACAATATTTAGTTTACCCAACTATTTCAATAAATTTAGTAGTTAATCTACGACAATTCAATATTCTTTATGAAATTCAATATTCTATATGAAAGAGATTTATATGTTTTTCATAAGCAAGCATAATCCGGGAAATATTGTTTTCTATATGGCTGGAATTTCACACATCATTTAATTATTATAAGTAGTAAACGTTAAAATACCGTCTTCAGTGATATTTTGGTGTTCGCATAATAATAGGACATATTTTCCGTTTAATCTTTTTTTAAATTTCCGACAAAATATGGTAGGTAGGATCGCAAATTTCTGGTAAATATAGAATTATCATTTGCTTTTAGACCATAAGATATGTCATGTGAAAATGTCTTAGAGGGCTTTAAAGAGAAGTTTAACTTTAATAAACTTTTTTATATAATATCTTGTTACATATCAATTATTATTGATTATAAAGAAGAAATACTCTTTTATACACGTATTGAACGGTATTAAAAAGGAATGTGTATTTTTTTTATATTTCTCAAATGTTATAAGGGGTAATCGATTTCTGACAATATTTCTGACAAATAAGGGTAACTATTCGTCGCAGAAATTTAGATCACAACATTTGGAAAATTAGGTGAAAAGCCAAAATATAAGTACTTGTGATAACATTTTTTTGACATACATAAAAGTAAAAATAGTAAATTGAAAGACAACTTATTGTGATATTTGGTATGTGTTTTGTTGTATATGTTACACAACTGGCCTTTCGATCAACATATTTATCAGCTGTCTAAGAGAGATAATTCTTGTGTAGAAAAAAAATCCGGTTATACATCACATTTTCATCTAATAACTATCTCACACCTGGTAAATTCATTAAAATAAGTTAGGGTAATTATTGCAAACATATTTTTAGCTGGAATTACATTAATGACTGTTCATCAAATAGATATTTGTTTTATAAACACTTTATTTAATTGATATGTTCCTTACATCATATGCATGGTCATTTAACAATTGAACGTTGATAATCTGTTGGCACATAAGTTTAATAGACGTATAAATCTACCAATTGAAAATGTTTGGAAAATAATTATATGAATGTGTCTGTAACCACTAGACTAAATTATATTTATCACAGCCCTGTATACCCTGATGTTGTTTGGATTTTTTTCTCAATTTTGTAGGCATGTTAATGCTACTGAACATTCTTTGAAATTAAATTACTTTGTTTCTGACCGACATATTAAACAGTTTAATGTCATTGTTGTTCTTCCGAATATAAAACAGCACTAAAGATCCAGTTATATCAAACACATAAGACATTGATTAATTTTTCCTTTCATAGAGCTACGTGAATGAACACATTTTATGAAACACAGGAGTTTTAATCTGCAAGAATTGTTTAAAGAGAATCATTTTGCTAAATACTGATATATGGAAAATGCTAGGATTATGATCAGGCAACACATATACAATTAATTTTAAATGTTCTTATAATGTTAGAAAAAGAGAAAAACTATAAACATGTAAATTGACATACAATGATTGGCTGTTTGAGCTTTGCTAGTTTGTTTGTTTACTCTATGTTCTGTTTACAGTCTTTTTTAAGTAGTCCTTTTTCATTTGTTGTATATTATTAAAATTACATTATGTCAATCAAGTGTTAATGACAAGTGCCTTAGTGAAAGTCAAATAACTTTACAATTAACATAATTGTATTCATTTCTTTTTTTAAATTTTATATTATACTGTGGAATAATAATTCATAGTATGTGTTACAATATGGAGGATATTTGTTTCGTTCAGTGTAAGATCGGAATATATTTCACCGAGTGAGCACCAAATGGTATATTTCACGAGTAGCACAGTCACGGGTGAAATATGAATTTTTGGTATTTTCGAGTTACTGTTTAACACAGTGAAATTATCAGTTTTTATTTCACTGATATATTTCTATAAACCATCGAAAAACATGTTATAAATATATTAATATAGTTATTTATTAGGTTTTTGTGAAACTGTCAAAACTTTTGCCCCAAGATATCATAAATGACAATTGGACTGTTACCAGAAAGCAACGTGGAGATAATGATGACAATGTCTGCATATAACGGATTGACACAGTACAATAATATGAAAAATAATGTCTTTCATTACCTTTGAGAATTTGTCTATGTGTGCAATCGCCATAAATAATAGTTCCTCTATTTCCGTTATAATCATCTCATGTTTAGTTTCCATTCACAATTATGTATGGTCCAGAGCAGACAATAAAAGCTATGTTCAAACTTATTCTTGTTATAGTTATGATACCATGTTTAAACAGTTAGAAAGTATGCCTAAGAACCAGTTGAGTAAACTGATATAATTATATATGTACTATCTTGCTTAGAATATTTCCTCCAGCAAGTTTGTTAACAAGAAGAAGTCCCTGGATTTTAATACTGAAAACATGTTAAATGATATCAATTTGCTTCTAAATATTGCGAGTATATGCAGATTCACGAGCTCAAAAAAGCAATTATATTCATATAATGTATATCATTCTGGGCAGAACAGACAAGAACATCTCATTTGGAAATAAAAGGGATATTTGATTAATTAAACTTTTATAAAAATACATCATATCTTCATATGGTATGAGTAAGATATGATAATAATAAAAGTTTAAATTTTAAAAGGAGAATGTAGTATTACTTTTTCTGAAATTGGTTTATATTAAACGCAGTGATTACCTGAAATAGGATGATCCTTCGAGCGCAATGAACAGCAGAACAGAACGAATGATGCAGATTGATAATATAATAATGATTCAGTTGGAAAGACATGGGTAAGAAATAATAATTTAAACTTCAAAATCTGTCCCCACTCCAGCGCCTTGTTCCTTTTACTTATAACTTAATGTCATTTTTTTTAACTTATTGCATATATTTGTAAAGTATATTAATAATAACTTGATATCAATGTCGTTAACGTTTTCAAATCTTAGTTACAATGAGAAGCTAAGGAGCTGAGGCTTTTTGTTATCATTAATGTATCATATCAAAGTACATTGTCATTATTTTCTTTACCGATGTTTACCGTCATAGCTCATTAAAGATAGATAGCTTGTTGTCAAACAACAAATACATCAATATAAATGATTAATATTCTTTACTAACAAAGTACTTTAAGCAAAGAAAATGTTGATATTTATATACCATCTTACATTATTTGATTATGTTTTACATTAATTTGGGAGGAGTAAACGTCTGAAATCATCATTGATTGTAAATAATTTAAGAGACATAATTAGTATAACTATTTTGAAAATGTCCTACTGAAACTGATAATGAAAATTAAAACATGACAATACCAACATCTACGCAGACAATAATGTAAAATTCTAATCAGCAATATGTGGTGTTTACTAGACAGAGTTGCTTGCTTTGCATCTGACGTGAACATCGATGACTGGGATAATACCGACATATCCACGGATAAAACATGAATCTCATTCTCCGTGAAGTTGTCGTTATAAACTCTGACAAAGCGTTTCTTTAATTTCCCATAGGTTTTCATCTCTATAATATGCTTAAGGTATTTTTTGATATACTAGTAAATGCTGCGAAACTACAGCGACACATATTATCCAGCTCTCGAGGTACAGTTGTGATTACATAGTTATTACTCTTTTGGTGAGTGTAGATGCTAAAACCTAATTCAATTGATTCCCACTCAAGAAATGATTTATTCTTGTGATATGTGAGAAATGATACAAAGGTTGATTACAAAAGTATGTTTCTGTTCATGCTGAACAACTAAAGAACAAGCAAGCTGATATTTGTCGCTTTGTGCATCTTACCCGATAGCAATGAAATTGCAGTCGTACAATCTGCTCAATCGCATGTTTGATCAGCTTGCTTTTGAAAAGAAACTCATCCAGTAGGCAAAACAAACTCACCAAGAATGTAATCTCTCACATTAAAAATCTTAAGCGATGATGTACTATAATTTTGTATTGACTGATAGTCATTTAGAAAGACATTCAGACTAAAGACAATATTTACAAAGGGACAAGATTCTCAGGAATCTTATTTCTCAAGGAAATAATAGACGCTAATATCCACAATGAAATACATTTATTATTTTAGCCTTATATTTAAGTCGTATCTTCAAATCAATACCTTGATCTTCTCATAAAGAGTTATGTATTTTTGCTGTTTGTATAAACATGAAAGATCTTCACTGACGCATAATCACTTCCTTAATGTCTTTAACATAATTATTTTTGTATATGTATGTTCAATGTTGCTTAACGTCTTGAATTATGTGATCCTTTTCTAATGTATAAAGGAGTGTTAGATGTTTATTTTTTTTTTTGCAATTTCCTTTTTTACCTAAGTAATTAGAAGCGATCAGAACTATAATAAAACACTAACAAGGATATGACGAGAGGTGGACGAGGCACTGCTTCGAAATTGGTACAAACTTAAAAAGTGATTAAAAGAAATGTAAGATTTGTTATTCAAATAATTAAATTACTTCAATTTAAAACACTTCAATAATCACTGATGTAATCTGACTGTATACACATGCTGTGACGATAAACACATATAAAAAGTCCGTTCGAAAGTAAAAACAAACAACATAGAGGTTTCATTTAATACATAAGATTTCACAATTCTTTTGGCATTTGACCGTTCATTTTTACATTGACAGTTTCTAGTCTGGGCATTTAAAATCGGACATCACAAGAACACATATTCAATAGTTAGTAAATAAATGCTAAATTTTCACGAAATGAATTGAAAAAGAAGAAATGCTCCTACCATTTTATCTTGATTACAATGTTTTGCAAAACACGGAATGCCATTAGAAAATTAATATTGTAATCCAACTTAAAATTTGAAAGTGCAAACTGCTTCATAAGTGATTCAAACTAAGTAAATACATTTCGGATTTCAATTGATAATTGAAAATAAGATTGACATGAAACAGAATTGGTGTCCGACTTATCTGCAAAAACATATTGTTCCCGGAAACAGAAATAACTTAATAGGATTGCAATTTAAATGAGTTTAAATGTGCATCCGACACGACATTTTTTCCGTTTTAACTTCGACTTATGTAGTATCATTTTTGTTTAAGGTTTAAAATCAAATTGATTTGAAAAGACAACATTCAAAGAATTTCAAGCGACAAGCAAAGGAAAAATGGATACAAACAAGTTTAAAATTGTTAAAGTGTCCATCAAAATTCTTTGAAAATAAAAAAACACGCAAATTGAATTCAAGTTTCTTCCGTGATTCCATATTTGGTTCAGGTTTCTTGCACAATTATGTAAATAGGCAGACAAAAAAACAAAAAAAAAAAACAACAACAATAAAATGTTAAACAGGGATATTTGTCATGATTGATATAGTCTCGTCAGCTACGGTAACGATGTTTACATGATGTTAACAATTGACCACATCAATTCGTAGCTCATCATTGATAAGGCTTATTGTCACACAATAAACACATTTATCAAATAAACCACGGTGCAGTACTGTAACTGTCATTTGATAAAGCGATACTATGCTAAAAGTTATATCAATTTGACATAACGTCATTTGCGTCACGTACAAACAAAGCTTTAACGTGTGCTAATTAATGTTAGCTTTTACAAAAATATTAGTATTTAATCTATGCCAATCTAACATTTTCTATAAAAGGCACTTGATCTGTTTAACAAAGAGCTTAAAGTAAACCTAATCTATCCGGGAAATGCTGTTTTCTACGTTGGCAAAATTTCAAGCATCATGTGATTAAGTAGCAAACATTCAAATACCGCCTTAAATGATAATTTGCATTTCAGTGTTCGCATAATAAAATCAAATATATTTAAAAATATCCGACAAATCCGATAGATAAGATATCACTATAAAATAATCATGTGCTTAAAGATTTAAAAATTTATGTCAGGTGTAAATGACTCAAACAACTTAAAAGAGAAGTTTTACTTTTTTCAAGTCAATGAAATTCGATTGTATGCATATATAAAATTACATTTTTTTTTAATTTTTGATAAATGAGAAAAAAAAAAACACTTTTATAAAAACTTATCACTCTGTGCTAATCTGTGATGTGTTTTTTTCTAAATTATCAAATGAAATAAAAAGTCATCGATCCTTGATAATATTGCATGCACTAAGTTGAAAGATTTATTGAAAATTAAAAAAAAAAGATATTCAAACGAAATAAATTTAAAAGTCGAAATTAAGATTACAACATTTTGACGATAGGTTTAAAAGTTAAAGATCAGTACTTGTGATAACTGTTCTCCCTAAGGCATAAGTTACTCAAACGAAATTATTATTTTTGATTGTGATACTTGATATTTGACACACAAATGTGTTTTCCTGTATGGGTTGCAATATTTGCCTTCCATCCAAAATATTTTACAATCTGCATAAAACATTCAGGTTAACATTGAATTTAATCCTATCTCACACTTGGCAAAAACATTGAAATGAGTTACGGTATTTATTGTTGAACATTTCGACGCTGAAATTCATAAATGACTGTTCATTAAATACATTATGTTTTTTAGGTACTTTATTTGATTGATATGTTCCATATCTCATATATAATCATAACAAAATTAAACGTTTATAATCTTTTGGCACATAATACTGATAGGTGTTTAAATCTACAAATCTACCAATGAATCCATGCAGTTATTTTAAAGTGTCCGTAACCACTAGTATGTTTGGTTTTATTTGCACTTTTTCCTGCTTTTGATAAGCGATGTTAATGTTACTGAACATTCTTCGAAATGAAGAAAAAAATCTTCGAAACAAAAAGACTTCGTTTCTGACCGACCGCTTAATAAGTTTATCTAATTTTGTCTTCCTAATAACAAACACCTCTAGGGATCCGCACTGGAGATCCGACTCGATCATAAGACATCGGTTCACTTTTCATTTTTTCCATTCATAGAACTACGTGAATAGACACATATAATGTTACTCGGGAATTCCAATCTGCAAGAAATGACAAGAGAAAAACATTTTTCCAAACAATTACTAATAAATATGCTAGGATTATACTCGGACAAAAAGTAGAGTTAAACCTGTTAAATCAAATTAAACAATTGATGATTGTGTGTATATCGAAATTGTACAATCCATTCCAATGTATTGATTTTGTCACTCAATATTTCTTTTATATCATTATACTTTATGTTGTACATCGCAATACGTGTTTAACTGTTAACTGACCATTGTATTGTCTATTGTCTATGATCAACATTATTTGCAAGAATTGATATTTTTGTTTTAATAAAAACAATAAAAAATAAAAAAGGTTGCGTCATGAGTTGTAATATAAACGTCATTTTTTAAGAAGATTGAACGTCGAAAGTTAAAGAAAATTGTTTCCATTACACTGATAATATATATTTTTGTTTATCTAATATAAAGAAGATTATTACATTTATCTGAAAATAAAACAAACCATTTAAATTTGTACATTAAATTTTACAATATACATATAAGAAATAAATAAAAGAAAGTACACAAATCATTACTAGTATAGTAATTATGGTGACAATGTCAACGGATTAAAGACTGACACAGTACACAAATTATTGAAAGTAACGTCTTTCAGTACTTTTGAGATTTGTGTCACTGAGTGCATTCACCGAACATGATATTTGTCTCAAATTCCCTTTTTATGTTTTTAAATTAGTTTCCTTAAAGCAAAGACAAAAAAATGTGCAAGCTTATATTTTGTTATAGTAACGTAACAATGTGTAAACTGTCCGAAATTGTGCCTTTGAAACAATCGAGATAAATTGAGGTATATAATCATGTACTATCTTGCTTACAATATGTCCTCCCTCCACCAAGTTTACTAACAAGAAGAAGTCACTGTATTCGTATATTGAACGTATTGTTAAATGATATGCATTTGCTTCCAAATATTGCGAGTATATTGCAAATTCACGAAATATATTCATATTATGTCTTTTATTCTTGGCAGAACAAATAAGAACATCTCATATGGAATTAAAAGGGGGATTGGATTAATTAAACTTTAATAAAGGACATCATATCTTTGTATGGTATGACTAAGATATGATAATAATATAAGTTTTAATTTTAAGAGAATAAGGTTATAGAACTTTTCCAAAAATGATTTAAATTAAACTCAGTGATTAACATGAACAGTAACCTGGGAAAAGGGTGATCCCTCGAGTGCAATGGACAGCAGTATCAATCGAATGCTGCAGATTTAATTTGAATGACTTTGGTCATGAAACATAATGAAAGCTGCACAATCTGTAACCCCTTCTAGCGCGTTGTCCCTTGTACTTATTACTTACTGTTTTTTTTCAAATACATTGCATATTTTTTGTAACGTATATTAATAAAAAGTTGATATCGTGGTCGTTAAGTATTTGAGATCTTTATAACAATGGAACGCTTAGGAGCTGAAGCTACTGTTATCATTGATGTATCATATCAAAGTACAGTGTAATTAATTTCCTTACAGATGTTTACGCTCACAGCTCATTATAATAGATAGATAGCTTGTTGTCACACAAAAAATATATCAATATAAATGATAAATATTCTTTCCTAACAAAGTTTGTAAAGTAAATCAAATATTAATGCTTATTTAATATCAAACATTATGTGATTATATATTACATTAACAAATGATAAGATGACGTCTAAAATCTAAAATGATCATTGATTGTAGATAGTTCAAGGTACATAGCTTGCATATTAACTCTTTTGAAAAATTTCCTACTGAAAATGAAATTGAAAGCTTGACAATAACAACTTTGCTTCAACTAATAATGTAAAATTCTATTCAGCAATATGTGGTGTTTACTAGACAGAGTTGCATGTAATGTGAACATCTATGCCTGGGATAATGCCGACAGTCCAAGGGTAGAACATGAATATCATTCTTCATGTTCTTCGTCAAATTATCGTTATAAATTCTGTAAAAGCCTTTAATTTCCCTTTGATTTTCATTTCCATAATATGCTTTAATGTAATGGTTGTATATGCTGTGAAACTACAGTGGTGTATTCACAGTTATTAATTCTTTGGTGAATAAAGATGCAACTATCATAGGACTCAAATGATTCACATTCAAGAAATGATTTATTCTTAGGATATGTGAAAATTAAAACAAAGTTATCTTTAAAAGTATATTTCTGTTCCTACTCCATAACCGAACAACCTGCAAGCTGATATATTTCTCTCTCTTCGTAAATTGATGAGATACAATCCATAGCACTCAGTACCCCGATTCGGGTAGTAGTATTTCAATCGCACTTTTTCTCAAGTCAGGGTTGATGAGCTTACTTTTGATTAGAAACTCATTTAGTTGGGAAACAGACTTATAAAGAATATAATCTTTGACATAAAAAAGGTAGAGGGATGTTGCATTATGACTTTATATTGACTAATAGTCAATAAGAAAGACATTCAGACGAAAGATAAACTTTTACGGTGAATGCACAGGGACAAATTTTTCAGAGGAATAATAGGCGCTGTTATCAACTCTGAATTATAGCTATTGTTTAGCTTTTGATGTGCAGACGTTTAAACCGTATCATTATACCAGCACCTTTGATCTTCTCAAAACGTATTATGCATGTTAACTGTTTGTATATCCACTGACGTAATAACAATACGGATAACAGTATCCTTAATGTCTTAAACAGAACAATTTCATTTTTATGTATTTTCATTGTAGCTTAACGTCTTGAATACTTTGATCCTTTTCTCACGTATAAAGAAGTTTTAAATGTTTATATTTTTTAATTTCCTCATGTATCTAAGTAAGTTGAAACAATATAAACTATAAGAAAACACTTACAAAGATACGACGAAATAAGGACAAGGCACTGCTCCGTAAATGGTTCGAATTTGAAAAGTTAATAAAAGAAATGTAAGAATTTTAATTCAAATATTTATTGCAATTTCACTTTAAATAGCACTTGGAACATCTTTTGCATAAGACTGAGCACTAATTGCATCAATTACCTCGTACATTTTCGCACCATTTAAATGCTTTTTTGACGCACACAAACAGAACTAGAACGCACCTTAATAAATGTTGGTTTGGATTAATATTATTCTAACTTATTGCAGCGATAATAATAATAATCATAATAATCATAATCATATTAATAACACTAATAATATGGATCAAATACTACTGCTACTGCTGCTGCTTCTGCTACTGCTACTACTATTTTTCAAATAAAAATGATAATGATGAATAATAACAATGATATAATGTAATAAGAATGATGGTGATGATGATAATGGTAATAATGATGATGATAATAATTTTAATAATAATAATGATAATTAGTACAATAATGATACTAATAATCATAATAATTTTTTATGATGATGGTGATGATTATGAGGATAATTATTAAGATTATTTTGTTTCTATTGTTTTTGTTCGCTTATGATTTAATGTCATGTGTTTTATAGCTATAATGTTTGTACTTGCAATAAACTGCCTCTTTATGATAGACCAAATCATTTATGTCATTATCATTATGTAATAAATCATGCTATATGCCAATTAATTCAGTATTCCAGACAAAGCATTTTGTATTGTTAACACATTACGATTGATAAGAAGACTTTATATCAGGAGCTGTCAATACCTAGAAAACTAATATTCAAGCCAGCAGCAACGATTCTACTGACAAGAAACTTTATACTAGCTTAAAGAATATTGTTTACGATTAATGATAAATGACAGATAACGTTCACATCGTAATTACATTGTTATTACTTTTACTAACAATTTGAATGCAAAAAGATAATATAATAGAGAACCCATGATTTGTTTTAAACTGTCGTCATTTCGTAACAATCTTGCCTTTGTCAATTATTACGAATTATCTGATTGAAGACAAAAACGGAAAGTTCAAGTCAATTAAAAACTGTTGACTTCACATGAAATCAATTGACAAAGAAGGATTGCTCCTACCATTTTATCTTGATAGCGTTGCAAAACACGGAATGAAATTAGAAAACAACAAAAAACAAAAAAAAACCCAAACTTTAATCCACTTTTTAAATGTGAAAGTACAAACTGCTACATAAGGAATTCAAACCAAGTAAAACACATTTTAGTTTTTCGTTGATGATTTAAAAATGATTGGCATGAGAGATAATTGGCTTCCGATTTGTCTGCAAAATCATTTTGTTCCCGGAAACAGATATTACTTAATAGGATTACAATTTAAATTGGCATAAATTTTCATCCGACATGACAAATTTGCCTTTTTAACTTCGACTTATGTAGTTTCATCCTTTTGTTTATTTCCGCTTTAGGTTTTGAATAAAATTGATTCAAAAATTTCAAGCAACAAGTAAGGGAAAATGATTACAAACAAGTTTAAACTCTTTAAAGAATCCATCAAATTTCTTTAAAAATAACACACAAATTGAAGATTCTTCCGTGATATCATATGATGTTATGTTCAGTTTTCTAGCACTATTATGTTAATAGACAGACAAGAACAAACAATATGTTAAACAGGATTATTTGTCACGAAAGAGTCTCGTCAGTAACTTTAATGATGTTTACAAGATGTTAATAATTGACCACATCTACTCGTAGCTCATCATTGATAGTTTACTGTCACAAAATAAACACATCTATCACACAAACCTTGGCGCAAGACTGTACCAGTCATTTCATAAAAACGATATAACATCAATTTCACGTGCCGTCATTTGCATCACGTACACACATAGCTTAAACGTGCATTTATTATTGTTAGCATTTATCTGTAAACTGTTCTTTTTTGGACATTGATAAATATATAAAAATATAAATTTATATAAAATTATTACATTCGACGTGTTGTCGACGTGTAGATTCAGTACTTAAGTAACCGGTTTCGTTGAATAAAATTATATTTAGCTTACCCAACTATAAAAATACATGTATATAATACATTTAGTATTAAATATACGCTAATTCAATATTTTCATATAAAGGCAATTCATATTTTAAACAAAGAGCTTACAGCAAACCGAATCTATCTACTAGTATCCGGGACATGTTGTTTTCTATGTTGGCAAAATTTCAAGCATCATGTGATTAAGTAGCAAACATCAAAATACCGTCTTAAATGATAACTAACTTGTATTTTAGTGTTCGCATTATAAACTAATCTACAATTTACATTTGAAGATTTCCTACAACATCTGTTACATTATTTGTAAAATATAGAATAATCATTTGGTTAAAAACATTTGAACTATGTCATGTACCGGTGTAAATGACTCAAAGAGCTTTCTTTCAGTAAATAAAATTCGATTTTTATACGAAGATCTTGTTAATGAGCAGAGACATTCTTACCTATATATATGTTACTCTACAATATGTAGTTTTCTATTTTTTAACGAAATGGAAAGTGATCGATTCCTGATAATATTTCATGCACTAGTTTGAATTCACAGCAAAATAAATACAAAGAAGAATTTAGATCACAACATTTTGAAGATAACTTAAAAAGTCAGATAACATTTCTCACACAGGTAAGTACATGTAACATAAATATTTTTACGACGCCTTATTGCGATACTTGTTATTTGACACATGTTTTACTGTACGGGTTGCAATATTTGCCATTCAATCAACATATTTTACCATCTGTATAAAACATTCAGTTTAACACTAAATTTCATCCTATAACATACTCACACCTGGCAAAAACATTGAAATGAGTTATGGTAATTAGTGTAGAACATTTCGACGCAGAAATTACATTAATGACTGTTCATCAAATACATATTGTTTTTTTATTTTATTGATTTGTTCCATAACTAAAATATAATCATTAAACAATTAAATCTTTATAATCTTTTGGCACATAAGATTGATAGGCGTTTAAATACACGAATGAAAAGTTGTGCGAAATGCATGTTATTATTTTAAAGTCTTTGTTACCACTTCTTCATTATTCATGTATGTTTATCGGAACTTTTTCTCAGTTTTGATAACCATGCTAAGGTTACTAAACATTCTTCGAAATGAAGAACAAATCTTCGAAATAAGATGTCTTTGTTTCAGACCGACAGCTTAAACAAATTATGTAATTGTTCTTCATAATGACAAACACCACTAAAGATTCGACTGAATCATAAGACATTGGTTCATTTCTTCATTATACCCATTCATTTCAAAGAACAACGTGAATAGACACGTACTATGCGACTTGGGAATTTCAATCTGCAATTATGATAAGAAAAAAAAAAACATTTTGCTTAACAATTATATAAGAATTGTACTCAGGCAACATATAGAATTTAACCTTTCCAATCAAATTAAACAATTCATATCAAAAGTATATTTCTGTTCATTCTCAACCACCGAACAACCTGCAAGCTGATATATTTGTGTCTCTGAGTACATTGATGAGATTCAATATATAGCACTCTGTTCCCCGATAGCAATACAATTGCAGTCCCACTACCTTCTTGGATTTGATTGGCTTGTATTTGATTAGAACCTCATCCAGTAGGCAAAACAAACTCATAAAGCATGTAATCTCTGACATTAAAAATCGTAAAGGGATGTTGTACTATGATTTTATATTGGCTGATAGTCAATTAGAAAGGCATTCAGACTAAAGACAAATATTAAAGGTGAATGCACAGGGACAAGAGTCTCAAAGGAAAAAGAAGGTATTATCCACTCTGAAATATATCTATTGTTTTAGCCTTTGATCTGCAGACATTTAAACCGTATCTTTACATCAATACTATTGATCTTCTCATAAAGTGATAAGTACTTTTGCTGTTTGTATAGACATGCAAGATTTTCACTGACGTACAATCGTTTCCTTAATGTCCTTAACATAATTATTTTTTATATATGTATTTTCAATGTTGCTTAACGTCTTGAATTCTGTGATCCTTTTCTCATGTATAAAGGAGTGTTAAATGTTTATATTTTATTTTGCAATTTCCTTATTTATTTAAGTAATTAGAAGCGATGAGAACTATAATAAAACACTAACCAGGATATGACGAGAGGTGGGTGAGGCACTGCTCCGTAATTGGTACAAACTTGAAAAGTGATTAAAAGAAATGTAAGATTTGTTATTCAATTAATTAAATTACTTCAATTTAAAACACTTAAATAATCACTGAAGACATCTGATATAAGTTGATTGTATATACATGCTGTGACGATACAAGAAATATAAAGAAACTTCCGTTCGAAAGTAAAAACAAACAACATAGAGAGAGTTTTCATTTAATAAATTAGATTTCACAATTCTTTGACCGTTCATTTTTACATTGACTACAAGTTTCAAGTCTTCGGCATTACAAATCGGACATCACAAGAACACATATTTAATAGCAAATAAGCAACCTGTCAATTTCACGTACGGCGTCATTTTAAAGCATTGAAAATATATTTTCATTAACTAAACACACTTTGAAATTTATCCACCACGTTTATAACGAAATAGACACCTATTTTAAATTTTTAAGCTAATTATTGGAAAGACTGTTTTTATTTTACATATGTTACAATGAAAAGTAACATGTACAATATGTCTAAGGTTTCATGTTTCTAATGGCTCACTTTAGTCTCCAATTTGATGTTCGAAAATCGTTTGATCTTCTCATTAAGTGATAAGTACTTTTGCTGTTTGTATAGACATGCAAGATTTTCACTGACGTATAATCCTTCCCTTAATGTCTTTAATAGAATTATTTTTAAATGTATTTTCAATGTTGCTTAACGTCTTGAATTCTGTGATCCTTTTCTCATGTATAAAGGAGTGTTAAATGTTTATATTTTATTTTGCAATTTCCTTATTTATCTAAATAATTAGAAGCGATGAGAACTATAATAAAACACTAACCAGGATATGACGAGAGGTGGATGAGGCACTGCTCCGTAATTGGTACAAACTTGAAAAGTGATTAAAAGAAATGTAAGATTTGTTATTCAAATAATTAAATTACTTCAATTTAAAACACTTAAATAATCACTGAAGACATCTGATATAAGTTGACTGTATACACATGCTGTGACGATACAAGAAATGTAAAAAAAGTCCATTCGAAGGTAAAAATAAACAACATAGAGGTTTTATTAATTTAAATAAATTAGATTTCATAATTCTTTGGGCATTTGACCGTTCATTTTTACATTGACTACAAGTTTCAAGTCTGGGCATTTAAAATCGGACATCACAAGAACACATATTTAATAGCAAATAAGCAACCTATCAAGATCGCGTACGGCGTCATTTCAAAGCATTGATAATATATTTTCATTAACTAAACACAATTTGAAATTTATCAACCACGTTTATAAAGAAAAAGAGACATATTTTAAACTTTAAAGCTAATTCTTGGAAAGACTGTTTTTATTTAACATAATAGTGTTACAATGAAAAGTAACATGTAAATATGTCTAAGGTTCCATGTGTCTTTAGACTCACTTTGGTCTCCAATTTAATGTCCGAAAATAAAAAGACTTTGACGTTTATGACAGGTACTGACAGC
Source organism: Ruditapes philippinarum (assembly GCF_026571515.1). Classification (NCBI taxonomy): domain Eukaryota; kingdom Metazoa; phylum Mollusca; class Bivalvia; order Venerida; family Veneridae; genus Ruditapes; species Ruditapes philippinarum. The sequence continues at coordinate 9,259 of NW_026866295.1, read as the reverse complement.
GAGAGAGTTTATAAAGTGAAAATTCAACCGGTAAGTAAATCATATATCTAAAGAAGTATGTTTATTGCAATGAAGGTTTATGTTTATTTCGTTTTATATTCAGTATAGAGAGGTTAGACGAGATGAAACAATTTTTTCCTTAGATAATTATAATGAAGTATTATATGAATTTGACTTTTGTTATTTTGTTTTGTTTTCCTTCCTTAAATAATTACATATGTATACTTAAAATAATGTCAGGGTTTTGTTTGTTTTTACATTGTAACGTTTCACCAAACACTTTTTGAAATAAAATGAAAATAAAAATGCAATAACATCATTTTGATTGACGGTTCAATAACCATAAATCTGTGGAAAATGCATTATTGCAATTTCACTGCTTATGACACTTGGTACATCATTTTAATTAGACCTAGCACTTATTGCATTTAATCTAATTACCTCTAGAATTTGCGCACCAATTAAAATGTTTTTTTTAGGTGCATAAAAACATTAATAAATGTTGGTTTGGATTGAAAAAGAATCTAAATTATTGAAGCAGCTTTATTATTGCAAGTTTATTAAACAATTAATCTTGATCATAATAATAATTATTACATAAAAATGATGATGATGTTGATGATGATGATGACAATAATAATAATAATAATAATAATAATAATAATAATAATAATAATAATAATAAAAATAAAAATAATGATAATAATAATGATGATAATAATAATAATAATAATGCTTCTGCTTCTACTAATGCTGGTACTGGTACTGGTACTGGTACTGCTACTACTACTACTACTACTACTACTACTACTACTACTACTACTACTACTACTACTACTACTACTACTACTACTACTACAACCACCACCACTACCACCACCACTTCCACTACCACTTCCACCACCACCACCACCACACTACTACTGCTACTACTACTACTACTACTACTACTACTACTACTACTACTACTACTACTATTACTACTACTTCTGCTACCGCTGCAACTTAATATTAGGCCAAATCAAGTATGTCATTATCATTATGCAATAAATCGTGTTATGTACCAATTTATTCATTATACAGTTGCTATGTAAAGTTTATACATTACGAATGATAAGACTTTGTTTATGAGTTAACTTAATAGCTTTAGTTTGTCAATCTCCGGAAAACTAGCATTCAAGCCAGTGGTAATGAGTCTACTGACAAGACACCTTAAAATAGATGGCAAAATATGTTTTACGATTAATACTTAATGACAGATAACGTTCATATCGTCATTTAGATTGTGATTATTTTAACTAACAAAGATAAATAAAAAATAGAGCACCCATAATTTGTTTTGTAACTGCCGTTTAAAGATCATTTCCGTAACAATCATGTCCTGGATTTTAGTCTGTATCAAGTATAACGAATAATCGGATTGAAGACCAAAACGGAATATTTAATAGTTAGTAAAATAACTGTTAAATTGTCACAAAATGAATTGAAAAAGAATAAATGCTCCTACCATTTTATCATGATTACATTTTTTCGCAAAACACGGAATGCCATTAGAAAATTAATACTGTTATCCACAAACTGCTTCATAAGGAATTCAAACTAAGTGAACACATTTCGGATTCTAAATGATAATTGAAAATAAGATTGACATGAAAAAGAATTGGTATCCGATTTGATAGCAAAAATATATTGTTCCCGGAAACAGAAATAACTTAATAGGATTACAATTTAAAATGGCATCCGACATGACATTTTTGCTGTTTTAACTTCGACTTATGTAGTATCATTTTTGTTAAAGGTTTTAAATTAAATTGATTTGAAAACTTAAGACAAAATTCACAGAATTTCAAGCGACAACTAAAGGACAAATGAATGCAAACAAATTTAAACTGGTTAAAGTCTCCATCAAATTTCTTTGCAAATAACACGCAAATATAAATTGAATTCAAGTTTCTTCCGTGATTCCATATGAAGTTATTTTCAGTTTTATTGCACAATTATGTAAATAGACAGACAAGAAAAAACAATAAAATGTTAAACAGGATTATTTATCATGATTGATATAGTCTCGTCAGTTACTTTAACGATGTTTACAAGATGTTTACAATTGACCATATCTACTCGTAGCTTATCTTTGATAGTTTATTGCCACACAATAAACACATTTATTTATCACATAAACCACGGCGCAGGACTGTAACAGTCATTTGATAAAAACGATACTACACTAACTGTAATATCAATTTAATATGACGTCATTTGCGTCAGGTACACACATAGCTCAAACGTGCGCTAATTAATGTTAGCATTTAGCTGTAAGTCGTTCTTATTTTAGATATTGATACATTTATAACATTCGTGTAATTTAATACTGAACATATTGATAACGCTGAATGAAACAATATTGAACTTACCAAACTAGTTATATATAAAAAAATAAGTGTTAAATCTACACCAATTTAATATTTTCTATAACGGCACTTGATCTGTTAAACAAAGAGCTTAAAGTAAACCTAATCTATCGGGGAAATGCTGTTTTCTACGTTGGCAAAATGTCAAGCATCATATGATGAAGTAGCAAACATTAAAATACCGCCTTAAATGATAACTTGTATTTTAGTTTTCGCATAATAAAACGAGATATATTTTAAAACATCCGACAAAATCTGATAGATAAGATATCACAGTATTTGTAAAATATAAAATTATCATTTGCTTAAAGTTTTTTAAATTATGTCATGTGTGACTGACTCAAAGAAGTTTAAAGAGAAGATTAACTTTTCCAAGTAAATGAAATTCAATTTTATTCATTGTTTTAGACATTGTTACATAATTATTTTAATTTTTGATTAATAAGAAGAAACACGTTTACATATACTTATCACACTGTGCTATTCTGTGATGTGTAGTTTTTTTTTAAATTATCAAATGAAATCGATCCTTGATAATATTTCATGACGAGGTTAAAATATATTTTAAAAAAGAAATTCTAACTAAATTAAAATTAAAATATGAAATTTAGATCACACCATTTTGACGATAAGTTAAAAAGTTAAAGATCAGTACTTGTGATAACATGTTCTCCCACAGGCATAAGTAACACACGCGCAATAAATATTTTAATTGTGATACTTGTTGTTTGACTCAAAATTGTGTTTTACTGTATGGGTTGCAATATTTGCCTTCCATCCGACATATTTTACAATCTGCATAAAACAAATAGGTTAACACTACATTTCATCCTATCTCACACCTGGCAAAAACATTGAAATGAGTTACAGTAATTATTATAGAATATTTCGAAGCTGAAATTACATAAATGACTGTACGTTAAATAAATATTGTTTTTATAGGTACTTTATTTGATTGATATGTTCCACATCTCATATAATTATGATCATTACAAAATTAAACGTTTATAATCTTTTGGCACATCAGATTGATAGGTGTTTAAATCTACAAATCTACCAATGAATACATGCAGTTATTTAAAGTGTCAGTAACCACTAGTATATTATCCAAAATGTACTGGTGTTATTCGGACCTTTACCTGCTTTTGATAAGCCATGTTAATGTTACTAAACATTCTTCGAAATGAAGAAAAAAATCTTTGTAACAAAAAGACTTTGCTTCTGACCGACCGCTTAATAAGTTTATCTAATTTTGTCTTCCGAATAACAAACACCTCTAGAGATCCAACTCGATCATAAGACATCGGTTCATTTTCCATTTTTCCATTCATTGAACAACGTGAATAGACACATATTCTGCGACTCGGGAATTCCAATCTGCAAGAAATAATTAGAGAAAAAACAGTTTGCCAAACAATTGTAAATAAATATGCTAGGATAATACTCCGGCAAGAATAGAAGTGAAAGTATAGTTGAACCTTTTAAATCAAATTAAACAATTTGATGATTTTGTGTTTATCGAAATTGTACATTCCATTCCTATGTATTGATTTTGTCACTTAATATTTCTCTAATATCATAATACTATATGATTAAAATAGCAATAAGTGTTAAACTGACCATTGTATAATCTATGTCTATGATTCACATTGTTTGCAAGAATTAATATTTTTGTTTTTATAAAAAATAAAATATAAAATAGGTTGCGTCATTTGTTATTATATAAACTTCATTTTTCTGAAGAAGACTAAACGTCGAAAGCTTAAGAAAAGTGTTTGTTTTCATTTCACTGATTATATATATATACGTGTATTTATTTTATCTAATGTAAAGAAGATTATTACATTTATCTGAAAACAGAACAAACCATTTGAATTTGTATATCAAATCTTACAATATACATATAAATAAAGAACAGTACGCAGGACATTGTAGAAATAATTCAAAGAAAAAAGTGAAGATTATGATAACAATGTCTTAGAATTAAAGACTGACATAGTACACAACTTCAGTAAAGTAACGTCTTTCAGTACCTTTGAGAATTCTGCCATTCTGTGCATCCACCGTACATGATATTGTTTTATTCTTATGTTTAGTTTCCTTAAAGAGCAGACAAAAACGTTGCGAACAAGCAGTTATGTACCGATGTGTAAACAGTTAGAAAGCGCACCGTGCAGTCCATCGAGAAAGACTAAGGTATATTATCTATTATATCCTCCGGCAAGTTTGTTTAAATGTTCCTGATATTCTAATATGGGAAACGTGTGAAATAATTTGCATTTGTCAGCAACAATTGCGAGTATATACATATTAACGATTCACATTCAAGAAATGATTTAATTTTAGGATATGTGATATATAAAACAAAAAGTATTTTCAAAAGTATATTTCGGTTCATACTGAACAACCGAACAATCTGCAAGCTAATACATTTGTGTGTCTCCGTGAGCATTGGTGATGTGTAATACATAGCCATTAGTACCCCGATCAGGGTAATAATATTGCAATCTCACAATCTGCTCAATGGCAGATTTAATTATCTTGCTTTTGATTAGAAACTCATCCAGTAGCGAAACAAACTCATAAAGAATGTAATCTCTGACATTAAAAATCGTAAAGGGATGTTGTACAAGGATTATATATTGACTAATCGTCAATTAGAAAGACATTCAGACTAAAGACAAATATTAAAGGTGAATGCACAGGGACAACAGTCTCAAAGGAAATAATAGACGCTATCATCCACTCTGAATTATATCTATTGTTTTAGTCTTTGATCTGCAAACATTTAACCAGAATCTTTATACAAACACTTTTGACCTACTCATAACGGATTATGTACTTTCACTTTTTGTATAGACATACAAGAGTTTCACTGACGTATAATCCTTTAACAGAATTATATTTTATATATATTTTCAATGTTGTTTAACGTCTTGAACACTTTGATCCTTTTCTCATGTATAAAGGAGTGTTAAATGTTTATATTTTTTAATTTCCTTATGCATCTAAGTAAGTAGAAACTGTTTCGATGAGAAATATAATTTAACACTTACTAGGAAATGACGAGAGGTGGACGAGGCACTGCTTTGTTCAAACTTTGAAAAGTTATAAAAAGGAATGTAATGATTGTAATTCAAATAATAAATTATTTCAATTTAAAACACTTAAATATTCACTGAAGACATCTGATAAAATCTGACTGTCTACACATGCTGTGACGATACAAGACATATAAAGAAACTTCCGTTCGAAAGTAAAAACGAACAACATAAAGTTACGCTTTTAAAAAATTAGATTTCACAGTTCTTTGGGCATTTGACCGTTTTTCTACATGACTACAAGTTCCAAGTCTGTGCAATACAAATCGGACATCACAAGAACACAGATCAAACAGCAAATAAGCAAGTTTGCGTACTGTGGCATTTCAAAGTATTGATAATATGTTTTCATCAACTAAAGACTTTACTTTGAATTTTATCTCTCATCATTTAAATTAGGTTTATAACGACAAAGTACCCTATTTTAAATTTAAAAGCTAATTCTTGCGAAGTGTGTTTTTATTCACGTATGTCACAATGAAAAGTGACATTCAAGATATGTCTAAGGCTTCATGTATATAATGGCATAATTTAGTCTTCAAGTTTATGATCAAAATTAATAAGAACTGTGACGTATATGGCAGCTACTTACAGCGAAGGAGTCAGTAAAGTGAAAATTCAACCGGTAATCTAATTATATATCTAACGAAGAACGTTTATTGCAATGAAGGTTTATATTTTTTGTTTTTATATACAATGTAAATAGGTTAGACGAGATGAAACAATTTCTCCCTTAGATAATTATCATGATGTATTATATATTTTAGTTTTGTTATTCTGTTATGTTGTGTTTTTTTGTTAATTTTATAGATACTTAAAATAATGTTCAGGGTTTTGTTGGTATTCACATTGGAAACGAATTACTTAACATTTATTGCGGCGATAAAATGGAAATAAAAATGCAAAAACATCAATTTGATTGACGGCTCAATATCCATAAATCTGGAAAAATGCAATTATTGCATTTTCACTTCAAATAGCACTTGGAACATCACTTTTATCAGACTGAACACTTATTGCATTAATTACCTCTTAAATTTGTGCACAATTTTTAATGATTTTAAGATGCACAAAAACAGAAAAAGAACGTATCTCAATTAATTTTGGTTTGGAATGATAACAAATCCCACTTCTTGCAGCGGCTTTATTATAGCACCTTCGTTCAGAAATAAAACAAAACAAATATGAAATATGACAAAAGAAAAAAAACGTTCATTTATACTCGCATTTAGATTAAGTTTTCATACTGTTTTTGTTCGCTTATGATTTAATGTGCTAAGTTTATATCTTAATATATTTTCAAACGACCAGTGTAATAAACTGCTACTTAATATGAGACCAAATTAGTCATATCATAATCATTATGCAATAAATCATGGTATATACCAATAATTCTATATTCCCGAAAAATCATTTTGTATTTTTATTACATTACGAATGATAAGACTTTGGTTATGTGTTGACTGATTAAAGAGCAGGAATTTGTCATTTTTATGAAACTAATATTCAAGCCAGTAGCAACGATTCTACTGACGAAACACCTTAAATAGCTTTCAGAATATTACTTACTATTAATACTTTATCACATATTTATACCGTTCTTTTTACAACCATTTTGACTGTAAAAGAAGAAAGAAGGATTAATATGTTTTCAAAAGCGCCGTAAAATTATCAAAATCTTATTTGAACAAAAGACTTAAATTATTGAATTTGTATATGATCATTTTTTTAATTCAATCGCTTGCTTATAAAATGTTTTCTTGTTATAAAATAGGGAAAAAATAAATGAAAAAGTACTTCATTATAACATGTATATTTACATTCACAATTTTGAATTTTTTTAAAAAAAAATCTGGATTTCAAATTTCCAAGTCTTCCCTTTTTCCTATGATACTAAATCCTTCACCATTATTCCGAGTGAATAAAACAACTACTACTATTACTACGACGATAACTACTACCAATACTGCTGCAACTACTGCTAATGCTGCTGTTGCTGCTGCTTCTGCTACTACTAATACTACTAAATTCAAAACAGTGAAATTATCAAATTGATAACTTCACTGTTTAAAACAGTGAATTTAACAATTTTATATTTCACTGAAATATTTTTATAAACCACCGAAAAGCATGCAATAAAAATAAATGAAGGAGCACCAATGATTTGTTTTAAACTGTCGTCTATAGATCATTGTCCTGTCTTGAAATCAAGTTATAAAGAAGAACTGCTCCTACCATTTTATCTTGATAGCGTTGCAGTTACAGTGATTCGCAAAACACGGAATGCAATAAGAAAATAAATACTTTAATCCATACTTTAAAACGTGAAAGTACAAACTGATTCATAAGGAATTCAAACCAAGTAAACACATTTCAGTTTTTTTGATGATATTAAAAATAAGATCGGCATGAGAGAGAATTGGCATCCGGTTTGTCTGCAAAAACATTTTGTTCCCGGAAACAGATAACTTAATAGGATTACAATTTAAATTGTTTAAAATGTGCATCCGACATGACATTTTTGCCGTTTTAACTTCGACTTATGCAGTATCATGTTTGTTTAAGGTTTTAAATTGATTTGAAAAGACAACATTCAAAGAATTACAAGCGACAAGCAAAGGAAAAATGAATACAAACAAGTTAAACTGTTTAAAGAGTCCATCAAATGTCTTGAGAAATAACACGCAAATTGAAGTTTCTTCCGTGATTTCATATGATGTTATGTTCAGTTTTCTTGCAAAATTATGTAAATAGAAAGACAAGAACAAACAATATGTTAAACAGAAGTATTTGTCCCGAAACAGTCTCGTCAGTAACTTTAACGATGTTTACAAGATGTTTATAATTGACCACATCTACGCGTAGCTCATGGTTGATAGTTTACTGTCACACAATAAACACATCTATCACATAAACCTTGGCGCAGGACTGTACCAGTCATTTCATAAAAAACGATATAACATCAATTTCACGTGCCGTCATTTGCGTCACGTACACACATAGCTTAAACGTGCGTTTATTATTGTTAGCATTTATCTGTAACCGTTCTTTTTTTTTGGACATTGATAAATATATAAAAATATATAAATTTATTACATTCGACGTGTTGTCGACGTGTTGATTTAGTATTAAATTAACTAATTTCGTTGAATAAAATTATGTTTAGTTTACCCAACTAGTTATACATTAAGTATTAAATCAACGCTAATTCAATATTTCACGTAGGGCACAAAATGGGCGCAATTTAACGAAACTATTGCCATTTGTTACAAGCGTAACACTAAGTAACTCCTACGTAACGCATGTGAATTCCGTAACATTTGTAACAAGTTTGTTGCTTGAATTTATTATCTGTGTAATTTCATTTCACTCAAAACTCTCGTAACATTTGTAACAATGCTGTAACAACCTTGTAACATCTATGTAACCTTATTAATTCCGATTTTTGGTCATTTTCAAGGCTTGTTCTGTAACATTTGTAACAACCTGTAACATTTGTAACAATTATCTGTGAAATTTTCATTTCACTCCAAATTCTTGTAACATTTGTAACAATGCTGTAAACAATGCTGTAACAACCTTGTAACATCTATGTAACCTTATTAATTCCGAATTTTGTCCTTTTTCAAGGCTTGTGCTGTAACATTTGTAACAACCTGTAACATTTGTAACAATTATCTGTTGAAATTTTCATTTCATTCTCAACCTTCGTAACATTTGTAACTAGCGAACAAAACCTCAATTTAA